>NW_028115199.1:0-56362 GCF_964273445.1 Streptopelia decaocto
GGAATGGGAAGAATTGGGACAAAAATTGGAAATTTTTAAGGGACTTGAAAAAATTTCAACTGGAATTTTAACAATTTTTTTATGTGAAATTGTAAACATTGTGCATGGATTTTGAAAATTCTAGAGAGAATTTTAAAGCTTCAACAGAATTTCAACAATTTTGAGAGGGATTTGAAAAGTTTCAATGGAATGGGAAGAACTGGGACAAAAATTGGAAATTTTTAAGGGACTTTGAAAAAAATTTCAACTGGAATTTTAGCCATTTTTGAAGTGAAATTGTAACATGTGGACATGGATTTGAAAATTCTAGAGAGAATTTTAAAAGCTTCAAGAGAATTCAACAATTTTGAGAGGGATTGAAAAGTTCAATGGGAATGGGAAGAATTGGGACAAAAATTGGAAAATTTTCAGGGACTTTGAAAAAATTTCAACTGGAATTTTAGCCATTTTTTGACGTGAAATTGTAAACATGTGGCCATGGATTTGAAAATTCTAGAGAGAATTTTAAAAGCTTCAAGAGAATTTCAACAATTTTGAGAGGGATTTGAAAAGTTTCAATGGGAATGGGAAGAATTGGGACAAAAATTGGAAAATTTTAAGGACTTTGAAAAATTTCAGCTGGAATTTTAGCAATTTTTTTACGTGAAATTGTAAACATGTGGACATGGATTTTGAAAATTCTAGAGAGAATTTTAAAAGCTTCAAGAGAATTTCAACAATTTGAGAGGGATTTGAAAAGTTTCAATGGGAATGGGAAGAATTGAGACCAAAAATTGGAAAATTTAAGGGACTTTGAAAAATTTCAACTGGAATTTTAGCCATTTTTGACGTGAAATTGTAAACATGTGGCCATGGATTTGAAAATTAGAGAGAATTTTAAAAGCTTCAACAGAATTTCAACAATTTTGAGAGGGATTTGAAAAGTTTCAATGGGAATGGGAAGAGTTGGGACAAAAATTGGAAAATTTTTAAGGGACTTTGAAAAAATTTCAACTGGAATTTTAGCCATTTTTTGACGTGAAATTGTAAACATGTGGACATGGATTTTGAAAATTCTAGAGAGAATTTTTAAAAGCTTCAAGAGAATTTCTACAATTTTGAGAGGGATTTGAAAAGTTTCAATGGGAATGGGAAGAATTGGGACAAAAATTGGAAAATTTTAAAGGGACTTTGAAAATTCAACTGGAATTTTAGCAATTTTTTAAGTGAAATTGTAAACATGTGGCCATGGATTTTGAAAATTCTAGAGAGAATTTTAAAAGCTTCAACAGAATTTCAACAATTTTGAGAGGGATTTGAAAAGTTTCAATGGGAATGGGAAGAATTGGGACAAAAATTGGAAAATTTTTAAGGGACTTTGAAAAAATTTCAACTGGAATTTTAGCCATTTTTTGACGTGAAATTGTAAACATGTGGACATGGATTTTGAAAATTCTAGAGAGAATTTTAAAAGCTTCAAGAGAATTTCAACAATTTTGAGAGGGATTTGAAAAGTTTCAATGGGAATGGGAAGAATTGGGACAAAAATTGGAAAATTTTTAAGGGACTTTGAAAAAAATTTCAACTGGAATTTTAGCCATTTTTTTATGTGAAATTGTAAACATGTGGACATGGATTTTGAAATTTCTAGAGAGAATTTTAAAAGCTTCAACAGAATTTCAACAATTTTGAGAGGGATTTGAAAAGTTTCAATGGGAATGGGAAGAATGGGACAAAAATTGGAAAATTTTTAAGGGACTTTGAAAAAATTTCAACTGGAATTTTAGCCATTTTTTGACGTGAAATTGTAAACATGTGGCCATGGATTTTGAAAATTCTAGAGAGAATTTTAAAAGCTTCAACAGAATTTCAACAATTTTGAGAGGGATTTGAAAAGTTTCAATGGGAATGGGAAGAATTGGGACAAAAATTGGAAAACTTTTAAGGGACTTTGAAAAATTTCAACTGGAATTTTAGCCATTTTTTGACGTGAAATTGTAAACATGTGGACATGGATTTTGAAAATTCTAGAGAGAATTTTAAAAGCTTCAACAGAATTTCAACAATTTTGAGAGGGATTTGAAAAGTTTCAATGGGAATGGGAAGAATTGGGACAAAAATTGGAAAATTTTTAAGGGACTTTGAAAAAATTTCAACTGGAATTTTAGCCATTTTTTGTCGTGAAATTGTAAACATGTGGCCATGGATTTTGAAAATTCTAGAGAGAATTTTAAAAGCTTAACAGAATTTCAACAATTTTGAGAGGGATTTGAAAAGTTTCAATGGGAATGGGAAGAATTGGGACAAAAATTGGAAAATTTTTAAGGGACTTTGAAAAAATTTCAACTGGAATTTTAGCCATTTTTTAACGTGAAATTGTAAACATGTGGCCATGGATTTTGAAAATTCTAGAGAGAATTTTAAAAGCTTCAAGAGAATTTCAACAATTTTGAGAGGGATTTGAAAAGTTTCAATGGGAATGGGAAGAATTGGGACAAAAATTGGAAAATTTTTAAGGGACTTTGAAAAAATTTCAACTGGAATTTTAGCCATTTTTTGACGTGAAATTGTAAACATGTGGCCATGGATTTTGAAAATTCTAGAGAGAATTTTAAAAGCTTCAAGAGAATTTCAACAATTTTGAGAGGGATTTGAAAAGTTTCAATGGGAATGGGAAGAATTGGGACAAAAATTGGAAAATTTTTAAGGGACTTTGAAAAAATTTCAACTGGAATTTTAGCCATTTTTTGACGTGAAATTGTAAACATGTGGACATGGATTTTGAAAATTCTAGAGAGAATTTTAAAAGCTTCAAGAGAATTTCAACAATTTTGAGAGGGATTTGAAAAGTTTCAATGGGAATGGGAAGAATTGGGACAAAAATTGGAAAATTTTTAAGGGACTTTGAAAAAATTTCAACTGGAATTTTAGCCATTTTTTGGACGTGAAATTGTAAACATGTGGACATGGATTTTGAAATTCTAGAGAGAATTTTAAAAGCTTCAACAGAATTTCTACAATTTTGAGAGGGATTTGAAAAGTTTCAATGGGAATGGGAAGAATTGGGACAAAAATTGGAAAATTTTTAAGGGACTTTGAAAAAATTTCAACTGGAATTTTAGCAATTTTTTGAAGTGAAATTGTAAACATGTGGACATGGATTTTGAAAATTCTAGAGAGAATTTTAAAAGCTTCAAGAGAATTTCAACAATTTTGAGAGGGATTTGAAAAGTTTCAATGGGAATGGGAAGAATTGGGACAAAAATTGGAAAATTTTTAAGGGACTTTGAAAAAATTTCAACTGGAATTTTAGCCATTTTTTGAAGTGAAATTGTAAACATGTGGACATGGATTTTGAAAATTCTAGAGAGAATTTTAAAAGCTTCAACAGAATTTCAACAATTTTGAGAGGGATTTGAAAAGTTTCAATGGGAATGGGAAGAATTGGGACAAAAATTGGAAAATTTTTAAGGGACTTTGAAAAATTTCAACTGGAATTTTAGCCATTTTTTGACGTGAAATTGTAAACATGTGGACATGGATTTTGAAAATTCTAGAGAGAATTTTAAAAGCTTCAAGAGAATTTCAACAATTTTGAGAGGGATTTGAAAAGTTTCAATGGGAATGGGAAGAATTGGGACAAAAATTGGAAAATTTTTAAGGGACTTTGAAAAAATTTCAACTGGAATTTTAGCCATTTTTTGACGTGAAATTGTAAACATGTGGACATGGATTTTGAAAATTCTAGAGAGAATTTTAAAAGCTTCAAGAGAATTTCAACAATTTTGAGAGGGATTTGAAAAGTTTCAATGGGAATGGGAAGAATTGGGACAAAAATTGGAAAATTTTTAAGGGACTTTGAAAAAATTTCAACTGGAATTTTAGCCATTTTTGACGTGAAATTGTAAACATGTGGACATGGATTTTGAAAATTCTAGAGAGAATTTTAAAAGCTTCAACAGAATTTCAACAATTTTGAGAGGGATTTGAAAAGTTTCAATGGGAATGGGAAGAATTGGGACAAAAATTGGAAAATTTTTAAGGGACTTTGAAAAAATTTCAACTGGAATTTTAGCCATTTTTTGACGTGAAATTGTAAACATGTGGACATGGATTTTGAAAATTCTAGAGGAGAATTTTAAAAGCTTCAAGAGAATTTCAACAATTTTGAGAGGGATTTGAAAAGTTTCAATGGGAATGGGAAGAATTGGGACAAAAATTGGAAAATTTTTAAGGGACTTTGAAAAAATTTCAACTGGAATTTTAGCCATTTTTTGACGTGAAATTGTAAACATGTGGACATGGATTTTGAAAATTCTAGAGAGAATTTTAAAAGCTTCAAGAGAATTTCAACAATTTTGAGAGGGATTTGAAAAGTTTCAATGGGAATGGGAAGAATTGGGACAAAAATTGGAAAATTTTTAAGGGACTTTGAAAAAATTTCAACTGGAATTTTAGCAATTTTTTTAAGTGAAATTGTAACATGTGGCCATGGATTTTGAAAATTCTAGAGAGAATTTTAAAAGCTTCAACAGAATTTCAACAATTTTGAGAGGGATTTGAAAAGTTTCAATGGGAATGGGAAGAATTGGGACAAAAATTGGAAAATTTTTAAGGGACTTTGAAAAAATTTCAACTGGAATTTTAGCCATTTTTTGAAGTGAAATTGTAAACATGTGGACATGGATTTTGAAAATTCTAGAGAGAATTTTAAAAGCTTCAAGAGAATTTCAACAATTTTGAGAGGGATTTGAAAAGTTTCAATGGGAATGGGAAGAATTGGGACAAAAATTGGAAAATTTTTCAGGGACTTTGAAAAAATTTCAACTGGAATTTTAGCCATTTTTTGACGTGAAATTGTAAACATGTGGCCATGGATTTTGAAAATTCTAGAGAGAATTTTAAAAGCTTCAAGAGAATTTCAACAATTTTGAGAGGGATTTGAAAAGTTTCAATGGGAATGGGAAGAATTGGGACAAAAATTGGAAAATTTTTAAGGGACTTTGAAAAAATTTCAACTGGAATTTTAGCCATTTTTTTACGTGAAATTGTAAACATGTGGACATGGATTTTGAAAATTCTAGAGAGAATTTTAAAAGCTTCAAGAGAATTTCAACAATTTTGAGAGGGATTTGAAAAGTTTCAATGGGAATGGGAAGAATTGAGACAAAAATTGGAAAACTTTTAAGGGACTTTGAAAAAATTTCAACTGGAATTTTAGCCATTTTTTGACGTGAAATTGTAAACATGTGGCCATGGATTTTGAAAATTCTAGAGAGAATTTTAAAAGCTTCAAGAGAATTTCAACAATTTTGAGAGGGATTTGAAAAGTTTCAATGGGAATGGGAAGAGTTGGGACAAAAATTGGAAAATTTTTAAGGGACTTTGAAAAAATTTCAACTGGAATTTTAGCCATTTTTTGACGTGAAATTGTAAACATGTGGACATGGATTTTGAAAATTCTAGAGAGAATTTTAAAAGCTTCAAGAGAATTTCAACAATTTTGAGAGGGATTTGAAAAGTTTCAATGGGAATGGGAAGAATTGGGACAAAAATTGGAAAATTTTTAAGGGACTTTGAAAAAATTTCAACTGGAATTTTCGCCAATTTTTTAAGTGAAATTGTAAACATGTGGACATGGATTTTGAAAATTCTAGAGAGAATTTTAAAAGCTTCAACAGAATTTCAACAATTTTGAGAGGGATTTGAAAAGTTTCAATGGGAATGGGAAGAATTGGGACAAAAATTGGAAAATTTTTAAGGGACTTTGAAAAAATTTCAACTGGAATTTTAGCCATTTTTTGACGTGAAATTGTAAACATGTGGCCATGGATTTGAAAATTCTAGAGAGAATTTTAAAAGCTTCAAGAGAATTTCAACAATTTTGAGAGGGATTTGAAAAGTTTCAATGGGAATGGGAAGAATTGGGACAAAAATTGGAAAATTTTTAAGGGACTTTGAAAAAATTTCAACTGGAATTTTAGCCATTTTTTTATGTGAAATTGTAAACATGTGGACATGGATTTTGAAAATTCTAGAGAGAATTTTAAAAGCTTCAACAGAATTTCAACAATTTTGAGAGGGATTTGAAAAGTTTCAATGGGAATGGGAAGAATTGGGACAAAAATTGGAAAATTTTTAAGGGACTTTGAAAAAATTTCAACTGGAATTTTAGCCATTTTTTTACGTGAAATTGTAAACATGTGGCCATGGATTTTGAAAATTCTAGAGAGAATTTTAAAAGCTTCAACAGAATTTCAACAATTTTGAGAGGGATTTGAAAAGTTTCAATGGGAATGGGAAGAATTGGGACAAAAATTGGAAAACTTTTAAGGGACTTTGAAAAAATTTCAACTGGAATTTTAGCCATTTTTTGACGTGAAATTGTAAACATGTGGACATGGATTTTGAAAATTCTAGAGAGAATTTTAAAAGCTTCAAGAGAATTTCTACAATTTTGAGAGGGATTTGAAAAGTTTCAATGGGAATGGGAAGAATTGGGACAAAAATTGGAAAATTTTTAAGGGACTTTGAAAAAATTTCAACTGGAATTTTAGCCATTTTTGACGTGATATTGTAAACATGTGGCCATGGATTTTGAAAATTCTAGAGAGAATTTTAAAAGCTTCAAGAGAATTTCAACAATTTTGAGAGGGATTTGAAAAGTTTCAATGGGAATGGGAAGAATTGGGACAAAAATTGGAAAATTTTTAAGGGACTTTGAAAAAATTTCAACTGGAATTTTAGCCATTTTTTGACGTGAAATTGTAAACATGTGGACATGGATTTTGAAAATTCTAGAGAGAATTTTAAAAGCTTCAAGAGAATTTCAACAATTTTGAGAGGGATTTGAAAAGTTTCAATGGGAATGGGAAGAATTGGGACAAAAATTGGAAAATTTTAAGGGACTTTGAAAAAATTTCAACTGGAATTTTAGCCATTTTTTTACGTGAAATTGTAAACATGTGGACATGGATTTTGAAAATTCTAGAGAGAATTTTAAAAGCTTCAAGAGAATTTCAACAATTTTGAGAGGGATTTGAAAAGTTTCAATGGGAATGGGAAGAATTGGGACAAAAATTGGAAAATTTTAAGGGACTTTGAAAAAATTTCAACTGGAATTTTAGCCATTTTTTGACGTGAAATTGTAAACATGTGGACATGGATTTTGAAAATTCTAGAGAGAATTTTAAAAGCTTCAAGAGAATTTCAACAATTTTGAGAGGGATTTGAAAAGTTTCAATGGGAATGGGAAGAATTGGGACAAAAATTGGAAAATTTTTAAGGGACTTTGAAAAAATTTCAACTGGAATTTTAGCAATTTTTTTATGTGAAATTGTAAACATGTGGCCATGGATTTTGAAAATTCTAGAGAGAATTTTAAAAGCTTCAACAGAATTTCAACAATTTTGAGAGGGATTTGAAAAGTTTCAATGGGAATGGGAAGAATTGGGACAAAAATTGGAAAATTTTTAAGGGACTTTGAAAAAATTTCAACTGGAATTTTAGCCATTTTTTGACGTGAAATTGTAAACATGTGGACATGGATTTTGAAAATTCTAGAGAGAATTTTAAAAGCTTCAAGAGAATTTCAACAATTTTGAGAGGGATTTGAAAAGTTTCAATGGGAATGGGAAGAATTGGGACAAAAATTGGAAAATTTTTAAGGGACTTTGAAAAAATTTCAACTGGAATTTTAGCCATTTTTTTATGTGAAATTGTAAACATGTGGACATGGATTTTGAAATTTCTAGAGAGAATTTTAAAAGCTTCAACAGAATTTCAACAATTTTGAGAGGGATTTGAAATGTTTCAATGGGAATGGGAAGAATTGGGACAAAAATTGGAAAATTTTAAGGGACTTTGAAAAAATTTCAACTGGAATTTTAGCCATTTTTTTACGTGAAATTGTAAACATGTGGCCATGGATTTTGAAAATTCTAGAGAGAATTTTAAAAGCTTCAACAGAATTTCAACAATTTTGAGAGGGATTTGAAAAGTTTCAATGGGAATGGGAAGAATTGTGACAAAAATTGGAAAACTTTTAAGGGACTTTGAAAAAATTTCAACTGGAATTTTAGCCATTTTTTGACGTGAAATTGTAAACATGTGGACATGGATTTTGAAAATTCTAGAGAGAATTTTAAAAGCTTCAACAGAATTTCTACAATTTTGAGAGGGATTTGAAAAGTTTCAATGGGAATGGGAAGAATTGGGACAAAAATTGGAAAATTTTTAAGGGACTTTGAAAAAATTTCAACTGGAATTTTAGCAATTTTTTAAGTGAAATTGTAAACATGTGGCCATGGATTTTGAAAATTCTAGAGAGAATTTTAAAAGCTTCAAGAGAATTTCAACAATTTTGAGAGGGATTTGAAAAGTTTCAATGGGAATGGGAAGAATTGGGACAAAAATTGGAAAATTTTTAAGGGACTTTGAAAAAATTTCAACTGGAATTTTAGCCATTTTTTGACGTGAAATTGTAAACATGTGGACATGGATTTTGAAATTTCTAGAGAGAATTTTAAAAGCTTCAAGAGAATTTCAACAATTTTGAGAGGGATTTGAAAAGTTTCAATGGGAATGGGAAGAATTGGGACAAAAATTGGAAAATTTTTAAGGGACTTTGAAAAAATTTCAACTGGAATTTTAGCCATTTTTTTACTGTGAAATTGTAAACATGTGGCCATGGATTTTGAAAATTCTAGAGAGAATTTTAAAAGCTTCAACAGAATTTCAACAATTTTGAGAGGGATTTGAAAAGTTTCAATGGGAATGGGAAGAATTGGGACAAAAATTGGAAAATTTTTAAGGGACTTTGAAAAAATTTCAACTGGAATTTTAGCCATTTTTTGACGTGAAATTGTAAACATGTGGACATGGATTTTGAAAATTCTAGAGAGAATTTTAAAAGCTTCAACAGAATTTCAACAATTTTGAGAGGGATTTGAAAAGTTTCAATGGGAATGGGAAGAATTGGGACAAAAATTGGAAAATTTTAAGGGACTTTGAAAAAATTTCAACTGGAATTTTAACAATTTTTTTATGTGAAATTGTAAACATGTGGACATGGATTTTGAAAATTCTAGAGAGAATTTTAAAAGCTTCAACAGAATTTCAACAATTTTGAGAGGGATTTGAAAAGTTTCAATGGGAATGGGAAGAATTGGGACAAAAATTGGAAAATTTTTAAGGGACTTTGAAAAAATTTCAACTGGAATTTTAGCCATTTTTTTACGTGAAATTGTAAACATGTGGACATGGATTTTGAAAATTCTAGAGAGAATTTTAAAAGCTTCAACAGAATTTCAACAATTTTGAGAGGGATTTGAAAAGTTTCAATGGGAATGGGAAGAATTGGGACAAAAATTGGAAAATTTTTAAGGGACTTTGAAAAAATTTCAACTGGAATTTTAGCAATTTTTTTATGTGAAATTGTAAACATGTGGCCATGGATTTTGAAAATTCTAGAGAGAATTTTAAAAGCTTCAACAGAATTTCAACAATTTTGAGAGGGATTTGAAAAGTTTCAATGGGAATGGGAAGAATTGGGACAAAAATTGGAAAATTTTTAAGGGACTTTGAAAAAATTTCAACTGGAATTTTAGCCATTTTTTGACGTGAAATTGTAAACATGTGGACATGGATTTTGAAAATTCTAGAGAGAATTTTAAAAGCTTCAACAGAATTTCAACAATTTTGAGAGGGATTTGAAAAGTTTCAATGGGAATGGGAAGAATTGGGACAAAAATTGGAAAATTTTTAAGGGACTTTGAAAAAATTTCAACTGGAATTTTAGCCATTTTTTTATGTGAAATTGTAAACATGTGGACATGGATTTTGAAAATTCTAGAGAGAATTTTAAAAGCTTCAAGAGAATTTCAACAATTTTGAGAGGGATTTGAAAAGTTTCAATGGGAATGGGAAGAATTGGGACAAAAATTGGAAAATTTTTAAGGACTTTGAAAAAATTTCAGCTGGAATTTTAGCCAATTTTTTACGTGAAATTGTAAACATGTGGCCATGGATTTTGAAAATTCTAGAGAGAATTTTAAAAGCTTCAAGAGAATTTCAACAATTTTGAGAGGGATTTGAAAAGTTTCAATGGGAATGGGAAGAATTGGGACAAAAATTGGAAAATTTTTAAGGGACTTTGAAAAAATTTCAACTGGAATTTTAGCCATTTTTTGACGTGAAATTGTAAACATGTGGCCATGGATTTTGAAAATTCTAGAGAGAATTTTAAAAGCTTCAACAGAATTTCAACAATTTTGAGAGGGATTTGAAAAGTTTCAATGGGAATGGGAAGAATTGGGACAAAAATTGGAAAATTTTTAAGGGACTTTGAAAAAATTTCAACTGGAATTTTAGCCATTTTTTGACGTGAAATTGTAAACATGTGGACATGGATTTTGAAAATTCTAGAGAGAATTTTAAAAGCTTCAAGAGAATTTCAACAATTTTGAGAGGGATTTGAAAAGTTTCAATGGGAATGGGAAGAATTGGGACAAAAATTGGAAAATTTTTAAGGGACTTTGAAAAAATTTCAACTGGAATTTTAGCAATTTTTTAAGTGATATTGTAAACATGTGGCCATGGATTTTGAAAATTCTAGAGAGAATTTTAAAAGCTTCAACAGAATTTCAACAATTTTGAGAGGGATTTGAAAAGTTTCAATGGGAATGGGAAGAATTGGGACAAAAATTGGAAAATTTTAAGGGACTTTGAAAAAATTTCAACTGGAATTTTAGCCATTTTTTGACGTGAAATTGTAAACATGTGGACATGGATTTTGAAAATTCTAGAGAGAATTTTAAAAGCTTCAACAGAATTTCAACAATTTTGAGAGGGATTTGAAAAGTTTCAATGGGAATGGGAAGAATTGGGACAAAAATTGGAAAATTTTTAAGGGACTTTGAAAAAATTTCAACTGGAATTTTAGCCATTTTTTGACGTGAAATTGTAAACATGTGGCCATGGATTTTGAAAATTCTAGAGAGAATTTTAAAAGCTTCAAGAGAATTTCAACAATTTTGAGAGGGATTTGAAAAAGTTTCAATGGGAATGGGAAGAATTGGGACAAAAATTGGAAAATTTTTAAGGGACTTTGAAAAAATTTCAACTGGAATTTTAGCCATTTTTTGACGTGAAATTGTAAACATGTGGCCATGGATTTTGAAAATTCTAGAGAGAATTTTAAAAGCTTCAAGAGAATTTCAACAATTTTGAGAGGGATTTGAAAAGTTTCAATGGGAATGGGAAGAATTGGGACAAAAATTGGAAAATTTTTAAGGGACTTTGAAAAAATTTCAACTGGAATTTTAGCCAATTTTTTTATGTGAAATTGTAAACATGTGGCCATGGATTTTGAAAATTCTAGAGAGAATTTTAAAAGCTTCAAGAGAATTTCAACAATTTTGAGAGGGATTTGAAAAGTTTCAATGGGAATGGGAAGAATTGGGACAAAAATTGGAAAATTTTTAAGGGACTTTGAAAAAATTTCAACTGGAATTTTAGCCATTTTTTGACGTGAAATTGTAAACATGTGGCCATGGATTTTGAAAATTCTAGAGAGAATTTTAAAAGCTTCAACAGAATTTCAACAATTTTGAGAGGGATTTGAAAAGTTTCAATGGAATGGGAAGAATTGGGACAAAAATTGGAAAATTTTTAAGGGACTTTGAAAAAATTTCAACTGGAATTTTAGCCATTTTTTGACGTGAAATTGTAAACATGTGGCCATGGATTTTGAAAATTCTAGAGAGAATTTTAAAAGCTTCAACAGAATTTCAACAATTTTGAGAGGGATTTGAAAAGTTTCAATGGGAATGGGAAGAATTGGGACAAAAATTGGAAAATTTTTAAGGGACTTTGAAAAAATTTCAACTGGAATTTTAGCCATTTTTTGATGTGAAATTGTAAACATGTGGCCATGGATTTTGAAAATTCTAGAGAGAATTTTAAAAGCTTCAAGAGAATTTCAACAATTTTGAGAGGGATTTGAAAAGTTTCAATGGGAATGGGAAGAATTGGGACAAAAATTGGAAAATTTTTAAGGGACTTTGAAAAAATTTCAACTGGAATTTTAGCCATTTTTTTACGTGAAATTGTAAACATGTGGCCATGGATTTTGAAAATTCTAGAGAGAATTTTAAAAGCTTCAACAGAATTTCAACAATTTTGAGAGGGATTTGAAAAGTTTCAATGGGAATGGGAAGAATTGGGACAAAAATTGGAAAATTTTTAAGGGACTTTGAAAAAATTTCAACTGGAATTTTAGCCATTTTTTGACGTGAAATTGTAAACATGTGGACATGGATTTTGAAAATTCTAGAGAGAATTTTAAAAGCTTCAACAGAATTTCAACAATTTTGAGAGGGATTTGAAAAGTTTCAATGGGAATGGGAAGAATTGGGACAAAAATTGGAAAATTTTTAAGGGACTTTGAAAAATTTCAACTGGAATTTTAGCCATTTTTTATGTGAAATTGTAAACATGTGGCCATGGATTTTGAAAATTCTAGAGAGAATTTTAAAAGCTTCAAGAGAATTTCAACAATTTTGAGAGGGATTTGAAAAGTTTCAATGGGAATGGGAAGAATTGGGACAAAAATTGGAAAATTTTTAAGGGACTTTGAAAAAATTTCAACTGGAATTTTAGCCATTTTTTGACGTGAAATTGTAAACATGTGGCCATGGATTTTGAAAATTCTAGAGAGAATTTTAAAAGCTTCAAGAGAATTTCAACAATTTTGAGAGGGATTTGAAAAGTTTCAATGGGAATGGGAAGAATTGGGACAAAAATTGGAAAATTTTTAAGGGACTTTGAAAAAATTTCAACTGGAATTTTAGCCATTTTTTGACGTGAAATTGTAAACATGTGGACATGGATTTTGAAAATTCTAGAGAGAATTTTAAAAGCTTCAAGCAGAATTTCAACAATTTTGAGAGGGATTTGAAAAGTTTCAATGGGGAATGGGAAGAATTGGGACAAAAATTGGAAAATTTTTAAGGGACTTTGAAAAAATTTCAACTGGAATTTTAGCCATTTTTTGACGTGAAATTGTAAACATGTGGACATGGATTTTGAAAATTCTAGAGAGAATTTTAAAAGCTTCAACAGAATTTCAACAATTTTGAGAGGGATTTGAAAAGTTTCAATGGGAATGGGAAGAATTGGGACAAAAATTGGAAAATTTTAAGGGACTTTGAAAAAATTTCAACTGGAATTTTAGCCATTTTTTTACGTGAAATTGTAAACATGTGGCCATGGATTTTGAAAATTCTAGAGAGAATTTTAAAAGCTTCAAACAGAATTTCAACAATTTTGAGAGGGATTTGAAAAGTTTCAATGGGAATGGGAAGAATTGGGACAAAAATTGGAAAATTTTTAAGGGACTTTGAAAAAATTTCAACTGGAATTTTAGCCATTTTTTGACGTGAAATTGTAAACATGTGGCCATGGATTTTGAAAATTCTAGAGAGAATTTTAAAAGCTTCAACAGAATTTCAACAATTTTGAGAGGGATTTGAAAAGTTTCAATGGGAATGGGAAGAATTGGGACAAAAATTGGAAAACTTTTAAGGGACTTTGAAAAAAATTTCAACTGGAATTTTAGCCATTTTTTGACGTGAAATTGTAAACATGTGGACATGGATTTTGAAAATTCTAGAGAGAATTTTAAAAGCTTCAACAGAATTTCAACAATTTTGAGAGGGGTTTGAAAAGTTTCAATGGGAATGGGAAGAATTGGGACAAAAATTGGAAAATTTTTAAGGGACTTTGAAAAAATTTCAACTGGAATTTTAGCCATTTTTTGACGTGAAATTGTAAACATGTGGACATGGATTTTGAAAATTCTAGAGAGAATTTTAAAAGCTTCAAGAGAATTTCAACAATTTTGAGAGGGATTTGAAAAGTTTCAATGGGAATGGGAAGAATTGGGACAAAAATTGGAAAATTTTAAGGGACTTTGAAAAAATTTCAACTGGAATTTTAGCCATTTTTTGACGTGAAATTGTAAACATGTGGACATGGATTTTGAAAATTCTAGAGAGAATTTTAAAAGCTTCAACAGAATTTCTACAATTTTGAGAGGGATTTGAAAAGTTTCAATGGGAATGGGAAGAATTGGGACAAAAATTGGAAAATTTTTAAGGGACTTTGAAAAAATTTCAACTGGAATTTTAGCCATTTTTTGACGTGAAATTGTAAACATGTGGACATGGATTTTGAAAATTCTAGAGAGAATTTTAAAAGCTTCAAGAGAATTTCAACAATTTTGAGAGGGATTTGAAAAGTTTCAATGGGAATGGGAAGAATTGGGACAAAAATTGGAAAATTTTTAAGGGACTTTGAAAAAATTTCAACTGGAATTTTAGCCATTTTTTAACGTGAAATTGTAAACATGTGGACATGGATTTTGAAAATTCTAGAGAGAATTTTAAAAGCTTCAACAGAATTTCAACAATTTTGAGAGGGATTTGAAAAGTTTCAATGGGAATGGGAAGAATTGGGACAAAAATTGGAAAATTTTTAAGGGACTTTGAAAAAATTTCAACTGGAATTTTAGCCATTTTTTGACGTGAAATTGTAAACATGTGGACATGGATTTTGAAAATTCTAGAGAGAATTTTAAAAGCTTCAAGAGAATTTCAACAATTTTGAGAGGGATTTGAAAAGTTTCAATGGGAATGGGAAGAATTGGGACAAAAATTGGAAAATTTTTAAGGGACTTTGAAAAAATTTCAACTGGAATTTTAGCCATTTTTTGACGTGAAATTGTAAACATGTGGCCATGGATTTTTAAAATTCTAGAGAGAATTTTAAAAGCTTCAACAGAATTTCAACAATTTTGAGAGGGATTTGAAAAGTTTCAATGGGAATGGGAAGAATTGGGACAAAAATTGGAAAACTTTTAAGGGACTTTGAAAAAATTTCAACTGGAATTTTAGCCATTTTTTGACGTGAAATTGTAAACATGTGGACATGGATTTTGAAAATTCTAGAGAGAATTTTAAAAGCTTCAACAGAATTTCAACAATTGTGAGAGGGGTTTGAAAAGTTTCAATGGGAATGGGAAGAATTGGGACAAAAATTGGAAAACTTTTAAGGGACTTTGAAAAAATTTCAACTGGAATTTTAGCCATTTTTTGACGTGAAATTGTAAACATGTGGACATGGATTTTGAAAATTCTAGAGAGAATTTTAAAAGCTTCAAGAGAATTTCAACAATTTGGAGAGGGATTTGAAAAGTTTCAATGGGAATGGGAAGAATTGGGACAAAAATTGGAAAATTTTTAAGGGACTTTGAAAAAATTGCAACTGGAATTTTAGCCATTTTTTGACGTGAAATTGTAAACATGTGGACATGGATTTTGAAAATTCTAGAGAGAATTTTAAAAGCTTCAACAGAATTTCTACAATTTTGAGAGGGATTTGAAAAGTTTCAATGGGAATGGGAAGAATTGGGACAAAAATTGGAAAATTTTTAAGGGACTTTGAAAAAATTTCAACTGGAATTTTAGCCATTTTTTGACGTGAAATTGTAAACATGTGGCCATGGATTTTTAAAATTCTAGAGAGAATTTTAAAAGCTTCAAGAGAATTTCAACAATTTTGAGAGGGATTTGAAAAGTTTCAATGGGAATGGGAAGAATTGGGACAAAAATTGGAAAATTTTTAAGGGACTTTGAAAAAATTTCAACTGGAATTTTAGCAATTTTTTAAGTGATATTGTAAACATGTGGACATGGATTTTGAAAATTCTAGAGAGAATTTTAAAAGCTTCAACAGAATTTCTACAATTTTGAGAGGGATTTGAAAAGTTTCAATGGGAATGGGAAGAATTGGGACAAAAATTGGAAAATTTTAAGGGACTTTGAAAAAATTTCAACTGGAATTTTAGCCATTTTTTGACGTGAAATTGTAAACATGTGGACATGGATTTTGAAAATTCTAGAGAGAATTTTAAAAGCTTCAACAGAATTTCAACAATTTTGAGAGGGATTTGAAAAGTTTCAATGGGAATGGGAGGAATTGGGACAAAAATTGCAAAATTTTTAAGGGACTTTGAAAAAATTTCAACTGGAATTTTAACAATTTTTTGACGTGAAATTGTAAACATGTGGCCATGGATTTTGAAAATTCTAGAGAGAATTTTAAAAGCTTCAAGAGAATTTCAACAATTTTGAGAGGGATTTGAAAAGTTTCAATGGGAATGGGAAGAATTGGGACAAAAATTGGAAAATTTTTAAGGGACTTTGAAAAAATTTCAACTGGAATTTTAGCCATTTTTTGACGTGAAATTGTAAACATGTGGACATGGATTTTGAAAATTCTAGAGAGAATTTTAAAAGCTTCAAGAGAATTTCAACAATTTTGAGAGGGATTTGAAAAGTTTCCATGGGAATGGGAAGAATTGGGACAAAAATTGGAAAATTTTTAAGGGACTTTGAAAAAATTTCAACTGGAATTTTAACAATTTTTTTATGTGAAATTGTAAACATGTGGCCATGGATTTTGAAAATTCTAGAGAGAATTTTAAAAGCTTCAAGAGAATTTCAACAATTTTGAGAGGGATTTGAAAAGTTTCAATGGGAATGGGAAGAATTGGGACAAAAATTGGAAAACTTTTGAGGGACTTTGAAAAAATTTCAACTGGAATTTTAGCCATTTTTTGACGTGAAATTGTAAACATGTGGCCATGGATTTTGAAAATTCTAGAGAGAATTTTAAAAGCTTCAACAGAATTTCAACAATTTTGAGAGGGATTTGAAAAGTTTCAATGGGAATGGGAAGAATTGGGACAAAAATTGGAAAATTTTTAAGGGACTTTGAAAAAATTTCAACTGGAATTTTAGCCATTTTTTGACGTGAAATTGTAAACATGTGGCCATGGATTTTGAAAATTCTAGAGAGAATTTTAAAAGCTTCAACAGAATTTCAACAATTTTGAGAGGGATTTGAAAAGTTTCAATGGGAATGGGAAGAATTGGGACAAAAATTGGAAAATTTTTAAGGGACTTTGAAAAATTTCAACTGGAATTTTAGCCATTTTTTATGTGAAATTGTAAACATGTGGCCATGGATTTGAAAGTTCTAGAGAGAATTTTAAAAGCTTCAAGAGAATTTCAACAATTTTGAGATGGATTTGAAAAGTTTCAATGGGAATGGGAAGAATTGGGACAAAAATTGGAAAATTTTTAAGGGACTTTGAAAAAATTTCAACTGGAATTTTAGCCATTTTTTTACGTGAAATTGTAAACATGTGGACATGGATTTTGAAAATTCTAGAGAGAATTTTAAAAGCTTCAAGAGAATTTCAACAATTTTGAGAGGGATTTGAAAAGTTTCAATGGGAATGGGAAGAATTGGGACAAAAATTGGAAAATTTTTAAGGGACTTTGAAAAAATTTCAACTGGAATTTTAGCCATTTTTTGACGTGAAATTGTAAACATGTTGAAGTGGATTTTGAAAATTCTAGAAAGAATTTTAAAAGCTTCAACAGAATTTCAACAATTTTGAGAGGGATTTGAAAAGTTTCAATGGGAATGGGAAGAATTGGGACAAAAATTGGAAAATTTTTAAGGGACTTTGAAAAAATTTCAACTGGAATTTTAGCCATTTTTTACGTGAAATTGTAAACATGTGGACATGGATTTTGAAAATTCTAGAGAGAATTTTAAAAGCTCAAACAGAATTTCAACAATTTTGAGAGGGATTTGAAAAGTTTCAATGGGAATGGGAAGAATTGGGACAAAAATTGGAAAATTTTTAAGGGACTTTGAAAAAATTTCAACTGGAATTTTAGCCATTTTTTGACGTGAAATTGTAAACATGTGGCCATGGATTTTGAAAATTCTAGAGAGAATTTTAAAAGCTTCAAGAGAATTTCAACAATTTTGAGAGGGATTTGAAAAGTTTCAATGGGAATGGGAAGAATTGGGACAAAAATTGGAAAATTTTAAGGGACTTTGAAAAAATTTCAACTGGAATTTTAGCCATTATTTGACGTGAAATTGTAAACATGTGGCCATGGATTTTGAAAATTCTAGAGAGAATTTTAAAAGCTTCAAGAGAATTTCAACAATTTTGAGAGGGATTTGAAAAGTTTCAATGGGAATGGGAAGAATTGGGACAAAAATTGGAAAATTTTTAAGGGACTTTGAAAAAATTTCAACTGGAATTTTAGCCATTTTTTGACGTGAAATTGTAAACAGGTGGACATGGATTTTGAAAATTCTAGAGAGAATTTTAAAAGCTTCAAGAGAATTTCAACAATTTTGAGAGGGATTTGAAAAGTTTCAATGGGAATGGGAAGAATTGGGACAAAAATTGGAAAATTTTTAAGGGACTTTGAAAAAATTTCAACTGGAATTTTAGCCATTTTTTGACGTGAAATTGTAAACATGTGGCCATGGATTTTGAAAATTCTAGAGAGAATTTTAAAAGCTTCAAGAGAATTTCAACAATTTTGAGAGGGATTTGAAAAGTTTCAATGGGAATGGGAAGAATTGGGACAAAAATTGGAAAATTTTAAGGGACTTTGAAAAAATTTCAACTGGAATTTTAGCCATTTTTTGACGTGAAATTGTAAACATGTGACATGGATTTTGAAAATTCTAGAGAGAATTTTAAAAGCTTCAACAGAATTTCAACAATTGTGAGAGGGGTTTGAAAAGTTTCAATGGGAATGGGAAGAATTGGGACAAAAATTGGAAAACTTTTAAGGGACTTTGAAAAAATTTCAACTGGAATTTTAGCCATTTTTTGACGTGAAATTGTAAACATGTGGCCATGGATTTTGAAAATTCTAGAGAGAATTTTAAAAGCTTCAAGAGAATTTCAACAATTTGGAGAGGGATTTGAAAAGTTTCAATGGGAATGGGAAGAATTGGGACAAAAATTGGAAAATTTTTAAGGGACTTTGAAAAAATTTCAACTGGAATTTTAGCCATTTTTTGACGTGAAATTGTAAACATGTGGACATGGATTTTGAAAATTCTAGAGAGAATTTTAAAAGCTTCAACAGAATTTCTACAATTTTGAGAGGGATTTGAAAAGTTTCAATGGGAATGGGAAGAATTGGGACAAAAATTGGAAAATTTTTAAGGGACTTTGAAAAAATTTCAACTGGAATTTTAGCCATTTTTTGACGTGAAATTGTAAACATGTGGCCATGGATTTTTAAAATTCTAGAGAGAATTTTAAAAGCTTCAAGAGAATTTCAACAATTTTGAGAGGGATTTGAAAAGTTTCAATGGGAATGGGAAGAATTGGGACAAAAATTGGAAAATTTTTAAGGGACTTTGAAAAAATTTCAACTGGAATTTTAGCAATTTTTTAAGTGATATTGTAAACATGTGGACATGGATTTTGAAAATTCTAGAGAGAATTTTAAAAGCTTCAACAGAATTTCTACAATTTTGAGAGGGATTTGAAAAGTTTCAATGGGAATGGGAAGAATTGGGACAAAAATTGGAAAATTTTAAGGGACTTTGAAAAAATTTCAACTGGAATTTTAGCCATTTTTTGACGTGAAATTGTAAACATGTGGACATGGATTTTGAAAATTCTAGAGAGAATTTTAAAAGCTTCAACAGAATTTCAACAATTTTGAGAGGGATTTGAAAAGTTTCAATGGGAATGGGAGGAATTGGGACAAAAATTGCAAAATTTTTAAGGGACTTTGAAAAAATTTCAACTGGAATTTTAACAATTTTTTGACGTGAAATTGTAAACATGTGGCCATGGATTTTGAAAATTCTAGAGAGAATTTTAAAAGCTTCAAGAGAATTTCAACAATTTTGAGAGGGATTTGAAAAGTTTCAATGGGAATGGGAAGAATTGGGACAAAAATTGGAAAATTTTTAAGGGACTTTGAAAAAATTTCAACTGGAATTTTAGCCATTTTTTGACGTGAAATTGTAAACATGTGGACATGGATTTTGAAAATTCTAGAGAGAATTTTAAAAGCTTCAAGAGAATTTCAACAATTTTGAGAGGGATTTGAAAAGTTTCCATGGGAATGGGAAGAATTGGGACAAAAATTGGAAAATTTTTAAGGGACTTTGAAAAAATTTCAACTGGAATTTTAACAATTTTTTTATGTGAAATTGTAAACATGTGGCCATGGATTTTGAAAATTCTAGAGAGAATTTTAAAAGCTTCAAGAGAATTTCAACAATTTTGAGAGGGATTTGAAAAGTTTCAATGGGAATGGGAAGAATTGGGACAAAAATTGGAAAACTTTTGAGGGACTTTGAAAAAATTTCAACTGGAATTTTAGCCATTTTTTGACGTGAAATTGTAAACATGTGGCCATGGATTTTGAAAATTCTAGAGAGAATTTTAAAAGCTTCAACAGAATTTCAACAATTTTGAGAGGGATTTGAAAAGTTTCAATGGGAATGGGAAGAATTGGGACAAAAATTGGAAAATTTTTAAGGGACTTTGAAAAAATTTCAACTGGAATTTTAGCCATTTTTTGACGTGAAATTGTAAACATGTGGCCATGGATTTTGAAAATTCTAGAGAGAATTTTAAAAGCTTCAACAGAATTTCAACAATTTTGAGAGGGATTTGAAAAGTTTCAATGGGAATGGGAAGAATTGGGACAAAAATTGGAAAATTTTTAAGGGACTTTGAAAAAATTTCAACTGGAATTTTAGCCATTTTTTATGTGAAATTGTAAACATGTGGCCATGGATTTTGAAAGTTCTAGAGAGAATTTTAAAAGCTTCAAGAGAATTTCAACAATTTTGAGATGGATTTGAAAAGTTTCAATGGGAATGGGAAGAATTGGGACAAAAATTGGAAAATTTTTAAGGGACTTTGAAAAAATTTCAACTGGAATTTTAGCCATTTTTTTACGTGAAATTGTAAACATGTGGACATGGATTTTGAAAATTCTAGAGAGAATTTTAAAAGCTTCAAGAGAATTTCAACAATTTTGAGAGGGATTTGAAAAGTTTCAATGGGAATGGGAAGAATTGGGACAAAAATTGGAAAATTTTTAAGGGACTTTGAAAAAATTTCAACTGGAATTTTAGCCATTTTTTGACGTGAAATTGTAAACATGTTGAAGTGGATTTTGAAAATTCTAGAAAGAATTTTAAAAGCTTCAACAGAATTTCAACAATTTTGAGAGGGATTTGAAAAGTTTCAATGGGAATGGGAAGAATTGGGACAAAAATTGGAAAATTTTTAAGGGACTTTGAAAAAATTTCAACTGGAATTTTAGCCATTTTTTTACGTGAAATTGTAAACATGTGGACATGGATTTTGAAAATTCTAGAGAGAATTTTAAAAGCTCAAACAGAATTTCAACAATTTTGAGAGGGATTTGAAAAGTTTCAATGGGAATGGGAAGAATTGGGACAAAAATTGGAAAATTTTTAAGGGACTTTGAAAAAATTTCAACTGGAATTTTAGCCATTTTTTGACGTGAAATTGTAAACATGTGGCCATGGATTTTGAAAATTCTAGAGAGAATTTTAAAAGCTTCAAGAGAATTTCAACAATTTTGAGAGGGATTTGAAAAGTTTCAATGGGAATGGGAAGAATTGGGACAAAAATTGGAAAATTTTAAGGGACTTTGAAAAAATTTCAACTGGAATTTTAGCCATTATTTGACGTGAAATTGTAAACATGTGGCCATGGATTTTGAAAATTCTAGAGAGAATTTTAAAAGCTTCAAGAGAATTTCAACAATTTTGAGAGGGATTTGAAAAGTTTCAATGGGAATGGGAAGAATTGGGACAAAAATTGGAAAATTTTTAAGGGACTTTGAAAAAATTTCAACTGGAATTTTAGCCATTTTTTGACGTGAAATTGTAAACAGGTGGACATGGATTTTGAAAATTCTAGAGAGAATTTTAAAAGCTTCAAGAGAATTTCAACAATTTTGAGAGGGATTTGAAAAGTTTCAATGGGAATGGGAAGAATTGGGACAAAAATTGGAAAATTTTTAAGGGACTTTGAAAAAATTTCAACTGGAATTTTAGCCATTTTTTGACGTGAAATTGTAAACATGTGGACATGGATTTTGAAAATTCTAGAGAGAATTTTAAAAGCTTCAAGAGAATTTCAACAATTTTGAGAGGGATTTGAAAAGTTTCAATGGGAATGGGAAGAATTGGGACAAAAATTGGAAAATTTTTAAGGGACTTTGAAAAAATTTCAACTGGAATTTTAGCCATTTTTTGACGTGAAATTGTAAACATGTGGCCATGGATTTTGAAAATTCTAGAGAGAATTTTAAAAGCTTCAACAGAATTTCAACAATTTTGAGAGGGATTTGAAAAGTTTCAATGGGAATGGGAAGAATTGGGACAAAAATTGGAAAACTTTTAAGGGACTTTGAAAAAATTTCAACTGGAATTTTAGCCATTTTTTGACGTGAAATTGTAAACATGTGGACATGGATTTTGAAAATTCTAGAGAGAATTTTAAAAGCTTCAACAGAATTTCAACAATTGTGAGAGGGGTTTGAAAAGTTTCAATGGGAATGGGAAGAATTGGGACAAAAATTGGAAAACTTTTAAGGGACTTTGAAAAAATTTCAACTGGAATTTTAGCCATTTTTTGACGTGAAATTGTAAACATGTGGCCATGGATTTTGAAAATTCTAGAGAGAATTTTAAAAGCTTCAACAGAATTTCAACAATTTGGAGAGGGATTTGAAAAGTTTCAATGGGAATGGGAAGAATTGGGACAAAAATTGGAAAATTTTTAAGGGACTTTGAAAAATTGCAACTGGAATTTTAGCCATTTTTTGACGTGAAATTGTAAACATGTGGACATGGATTTTGAAAATTCTAGAGAGAATTTTAAAAGCTTCAAGTAAATTTCAACAATTTTGAGAGGGATTTGAAAAGTTTCAAGGGGAATGGGAAGAATTGGGACAAAAATTGGAAAACTTTTGAGGGACTTTGAAAAAATTTCAACTGGAATTTTAGCCATTTTTTGACGTGAAATTGTAAACATGTGGACATGGATTTTGAAAATTCTAGAGAGAATTTTAAAAGCTTCAAGAGAATTTCAACAATTTTGAGAGGGATTTGAAAAGTTTCAATGGGAATGGGAAGAATTGGGACAAAAATTGGAAAATTTTTAAGGGACTTTGAAAAAATTTCAACTGGAATTTTAGCCATTTTTTGACGTGAAATTGTAAACAGGTGGCCATGGATTTTGAAAATTCTAGAGAGAATTTTAAAAGCTTCAAGAGAATTTCAACAATTTTGAGAGGGATTTGAAAAGTTTCAATGGGAATGGGAAGAATTGGGACAAAAATTGGAAAATTTTTAAGGGACTTTGAAAAAATTGCAACTGGAATTTTAGCCATTTTTTTACGTGAAATTGTAAACATGTGGACATGGATTTTGAAAATTCTAGAGAGAATTTTAAAAGCTTCAAGAGAATTTCAACAATTTTGAGAGGGATTTGAAAAGTTTCAATGGGAATGGGAAGAATTGGGACAAAAATTGGAAAATTTTTAAGGGACTTTGAAAAAATTTCAACTGGAATTTTAGCCATTTTTTGACGTGAAATTGTAAACATGTGGCCATGGATTTTGAAAATTCTAGAGAGAATTTTAAAAGCTTCAAGAGAATTTCAACAATTTTGAGAGGGATTTGAAAAGTTTCAATGGGAATGGGAAGAATTGGGACAAAAATTGGAAAATTTTTAAGGGACTTTGAAAAAATTTCAACTGGAATTTTAGCCATTTTTTGACGTGAAATTGTAAACATGTGGACATGGATTTTGAAAATTCTAGAGAGAATTTTAAAAGCTTCAACAGAATTTCAACAATTTTGAGAGGGATTTGAAAAGTTTCAATGGGAATGGGAAGAATTGGGACAAAAATTGGAAAATTTTTAAGGGACTTTGAAAAAATTTCAACTGGAATTTTAGCCATTTTTTGACGTGAAATTGTAAACATGTGGCCATGGATTTTGAAAATTCTAGAGAGAATTTTAAAAGCTTCAACAGAATTTCTACAATTTTGAGAGGGATTTGAAAAGTTTCAATGGGAATGGGAAGAATTGGGACAAAAATTGGAAAACTTTTAAGGGACTTTGAAAAAATTGCAACTGGAATTTTAGCCATTTTTTGACGTGAAATTGTAAACATGTGGCCATGGATTTTGAAAATTCTAGAGATAATTTTAAAAGCTTCAAGAGAATTTCAACAATTTTGAGAGGGATTTGAAAAGTTTCAATGGGAATGGGAAGAATTGGGACAAAAATTGGAAAATTTTTAAGGGACTTTGAAAAAATTTCAACTGGAATTTTAGCCATTTTTTGACGTGAAATTGTAAACATGTGGCCATGGATTTTGAAAATTCTAGAGAGAATTTTAAAAGCTTCAACAGAATTTCAACAATTTTGAGAGGGATTTGAAAAGTTTCAATGGGAATGGGAAGAATTGGGACAAAAATTGGAAAATTTTTAAGGGACTTTGAAAAAATTGCAACTGGAATTTTAGCCATTTTTTGACGTGAAATTGTAAACATGTGGCCATGGATTTTGAAAGTTCTAGAGAGAATTTTAAAAGCTTCAACAGAATTTCAACAATTTTGAGAGGGATTTGAAAAGTTTCAATGGGAATGGGAAGAATTGGGACAAAAATTGGAAAACTTTTAAGGGACTTTGAAAAAATTTCAACTGGAATTTTAGCCATTTTTTGACGTGAAATTGTAAACATGTGGACATGGATTTTGAAAATTCTAGAGAGAATTTTAAAAGCTTCAAGAGAATTTCAACAATTTTGAGAGGGATTTGAAAAGTTTCAATGGGAATGGGAAGAATTGGGACAAAAATTGGAAAATTTTTAAGGGACTTTGAAAAAATTTCAACTGGAATTTTAGCCATTTTTTGACGTGAAATTGTAAACATGTGGCCATGGATTTTGAAAATTCTAGAGAGAATTTTAAAAGCTTCAACAGAATTTCTACAATTTTGAGAGGGATTTGAAAAGTTTCAATGGGAATGGGAAGAATTGGGACAAAAATTGGAAAATTTTTAAGGGACTTTGAAAAAATTTCAACTGGAATTTTAGCCATTTTTTGACGTGAAATTGTAAACATGTGGCCATGGATTTTGAAAATTCTAGAGAGAATTTTAAAAGCTCAAACAGAATTTCAACAATTTTGAGAGGGATTTGAAAAGTTTCAATGGGAATGGGAAGAATTGGGACAAAAATTGGAAAATTTTTAAGGGACTTTGAAAAAATTTCAACTGGAATTTTAGCCATTTTTTTATGTGAAATTGTAAACATGTGGCCATGGATTTTGAAAATTCTAGAGAGAATTTTAAAAGCTTCAAGAGAATTTCAACAATTTTGAGAGGGATTTGAAAAGTTTCAATGGGAATGGGAAGAATTGGGACAAAAATTGGAAAATTTTTAAGGGACTTTGAAAAAATTTCAACTGGAATTTTAGCCATTTTTTGACGTGAAATTGTAAACATGTGGCCATGGATTTTGAAAATTCTAGAGAGAATTTTAAAAGCTTCAAGAGAATTTCAACAATTTTGAGAGGGATTTGAAAAGTTTCAATGGGAATGGGAAGAATTGGGACAAAAATTGGAAAACTTTTAAGGGACTTTGAAAAAATTTCAACTGGAATTTTAGCCATTTTTTGACGTGAAATTGTAAACATGTGGACATGGATTTTGAAAATTCTAGAGAGAATTTTAAAAGCTTCAACAGAATTTCAACAATTGTGAGAGGGGTTTGAAAAGTTTCAATGGGAATGGGAAGAATTGGGACAAAAATTGGAAAACTTTTAAGGGACTTTGAAAAAATTTCAACTGGAATTTTAGCCATTTTTTGACGTGAAATTGTAAACATGTGGACATGGATTTTGAAAATTCTAGAGAGAATTTTAAAAGCTTCAAGAGAATTTCAACAATTTTGAGAGGGATTTGAAAAGTTTCAATGGGAATGGGAAGAATTGGGACAAAAATTGGAAAATTTTTAAGGGACTTTGAAAAAATTGCAACTGGAATTTTAGCCATTTTTTGACGTGAAATTGTAAACATGTGGACATGGATTTTGAAAATTCTAGAGAGAATTTTAAAAGCTTCAAGTAAATTTCAACAATTTTGAGAGGGATTTGAAAAGTTTCAATGGGAATGGGAAGAATTGGGACAAAAATTGGAAAACTTTTGAGGGACTTTGAAAAAATTTCAACTGGAATTTTAGCCATTTTTTGACGTGAAATTGTAAACATGTGGACATGGATTTTGAAAATTCTAGAGAGAATTTTAAAAGCTTCAAGAGAATTTCAACAATTTTGAGAGGGATTTGAAAAGTTTCAATGGGAATGGGAAGAATTGGGACAAAAATTGGAAAATTTTTAAGGGACTTTGAAAAAATTTCAACTGGAATTTTAGCCATTTTTTGACGTGAAATTGTAAACAGGTGGACATGGATTTTGAAAATTCTAGAGAGAATTTTAAAAGCTTCAAGAGAATTTCAACAATTTTGAGAGGGATTTGAAAAGTTTCAATGGGAATGGGAAGAATTGGGACAAAAATTGGAAAATTTTGAAGGGACTTTGAAAAAATTTCAACTGGAATTTTAGCCATTTTTTGACGTGAAATTGTAAACATGTGGCCATGGATTTTGAAAATTCTAGAGAGAATTTTAAAAGCTTCAAGAGAATTTCAACAATTTTGAGAGGGATTTGAAAAGTTTCAATGGGAATGGGAAGAATTGGGACAAAAATTGGAAAATTTTTAAGGGACTTTGAAAAAATTTCAACTGGAATTTTAGCCATTTTTTTACGTGAAATTGTAAACATGTGGCCATGGATTTTGAAAATTCTAGAGAGAATTTTAAAAGCTTCAAGAGAATTTCAACAATTTTGAGAGGGATTTGAAAAGTTTCAATGGGAATGGGAAGAATTGGGACAAAAATTGGAAAATTTTTAAGGGACTTTGAAAAAATTTCAACTGGAATTTTAGCCATTTTTTGACGTGAAATTGTAAACAGGTGGCCATGGATTTTGAAAATTCTAGAGAGAATTTTAAAAGCTTCAAGAGAATTTCAACAATTTTGAGAGGGATTTGAAAAGTTTCAATGGGAATGGGAAGAATTGGGACAAAAATTGGAAAATTTTTAAGGGACTTTGAAAAAATTTCAACTGGAATTTTAGCCATTTTTTGACGTGAAATTGTAAACATGTGGACATGGATTTTGAAAATTCTAGAGAGAATTTTAAAAGCTTCAACAGAATTTCTACAATTTTGAGAGGGATTTGAAAAGTTTCAATGGGAATGGGAAGAATTGGGACAAAAATTGGAAAATTTTTAAGGGACTTTGAAAAAATTTCAACTGGAATTTTAGCCATTTTTTGACGTGAAATTGTAAACATGTGGCCATGGATTTTGAAAATTCTAGAGAGAATTTTAAAAGCTTCAACAGAATTTCTACAATTTTGAGAGGGATTTGAAAAGTTTCAATGGGAATGGGAAGAATTGGGACAAAAATTGGAAAATTTTTAAGGGACTTTGAAAAAATTGCAACTGGAATTTTAGCCATTTTTTGACGTGAAATTGTAAACATGTGGACATGGATTTTGAAAATTCTAGAGAGAATTTTAAAAGCTTCAACAGAATTTCAACAATTTTGAGAGGGATTTGAAAAGTTTCAATGGGAATGGGAAGAATTGGGACAAAAATTGGAAAATTTTTAAGGGACTTTGAAAAAATTTCAACTGGAATTTTAGCCATTTTTTGACGTGAAATTGTAAACATGTGGCCATGGATTTTGAAAATTCTAGAGAGAATTTTAAAAGCTTCAACAGAATTTCAACAATTTTGAGAGGGATTTGAAAAGTTTCAATGGGAATGGGAAGAATTGGGACAAAAATTGGAAAATTTTTAAGGGACTTTGAAAAAATTTCAACTGGAATTTTAGCCATTTTTTGACGTGAAATTGTAAACATGTGGCCATGGATTTTGAAAGTTCTAGAGAGAATTTTAAAAGCTTCAAGAGAATTTCAACAATTTTGAGAGGGATTTGAAAAGTTTCAATGGGAATGGGAAGAATTGGGACAAAAATTGGAAAATTTTTAAGGGACTTTGAAAAAATTTCAACTGGAATTTTAGCCATTTTTTGACGTGAAATTGTAAACATGTGGCCATGGATTTTGAAAATTCTAGAGAGAATTTTAAAAGCTTCAAGAGAATTTCAACAATTTTGAGAGGGATTTGAAAAGTTTCAATGGGAATGGGAAGAATTGGGACAAAAATTGGAAAATTTTTAAGGGACTTTGAAAAAATTGCAACTGGAATTTTAGCCATTTTTTGACGTGAAATTGTAAACATGTGCCCATGGATTTTGAAAATTCTAGAGAGAATTTTAAAAGCTTCAAGAGAATTTCAACAATTTTGAGAGGGATTTGAAAAGTTTCAATGGGAATGGGAAGAATTGGGACAAAAATTGGAAAATTTTTAAGGGACTTTGAAAAAATTTCAACTGGAATTTTAGCCATTTTTTGACGTGAAATTGTAAACATGTGGACATGGATTTTGAAAATTCTAGAGAGAATTTTAAAAGCTTCAAGAGAATTTCAACAATTTTGAGAGGGATTTGAAAAGTTTCAATGGGAATGGGAAGAATTGGGACAAAAATTGGAAAATTTTTAAGGGACTTTGAAAAAATTTCAACTGGAATTTTAGCCATTTTTTGACGTGAAATTGTAAACATGTGGACATGGATTTTGAAAATTCTAGAGAGAATTTTAAAAGCTTCAACAGAATTTCTACAATTTTGAGAGGGATTTGAAAAGTTTCAATGGGAATGGGAAGAATTGGGACAAAAATTGGAAAATTTTTAAGGGACTTTGAAAAAATTTCAACTGGAATTTTAGCCATTTTTTGACGTGAAATTGTAAACATGTGGCCATGGATTTTGAAAATTCTAGAGAGAATTTTAAAAGCTTCAACAGAATTTCTACAATTTTGAGAGGGATTTGAAAAGTTTCAATGGGAATGGGAAGAATTGGGACAAAAATTGGAAAATTTTTAAGGGACTTTGAAAAAATTGCAACTGGAATTTTAGCCATTTTTTGACGTGAAATTGTAAACATGTGGCCATGGATTTTGAAAATTCTAGAGAGAATTTTAAAAGCTTCAAGAGAATTTCAACAATTTTGAGAGGGATTTGAAAAGTTTCAATGGGAATGGGAAGAATTGGGACAAAAATTGGAAAATTTTTAAGGGACTTTGAAAAAATTTCAACTGGAATTTTAGCCATTTTTTGACGTGAAATTGTAAACATGTGGCCATGGATTTTGAAAATTCTAGAGAGAATTTTAAAAGCTTCAAGAGAATTTCAACAATTTTGAGAGGGATTTGAAAAGTTTCAATGGGAATGGGAAGAATTGGGACAAAAATTGGAAAATTTTTAAGGGACTTTGAAAAAATTGCAACTGGAATTTTAGCCATTTTTTGACGTGAAATTGTAAACATGTGGCCAAGGATTTTGAAAGTTCTAGAGAGAATTTTAAAAGCTTCAAGAGAATTTCAACAATTTTGAGAGGGATTTGAAAAGTTTCAATGGGAATGGGAAGAATTGGGACAAAAATTGGAAAATTTTTAAGGGACTTTGAAAAAATTTCAACTGGAATTTTAGCCATTTTTTTACGTGAAATTGTAAACATGTGGACATGGATTTTGAAAATTCTAGAGAGAATTTTAAAAGCTTCAAGAGAATTTCAACAATTTTGAGAGGGATTTGAAAAGTTTCAATGGGAATGGGAAGAATTGGGACAAAAATTGGAAAATTTTTAAGGGACTTTGAAAAAATTTCAACTGGAATTTTAGCCATTTTTTGACGTGAAATTGTAAACATGTGGACATGGATTTTGAAAATTCTAGAGAGAATTTTAAAAGCTTCCAGAGAATTTCAACAATTTTGAGAGGGATTTGAAAAGTTTCAATGGGAATGGGAAGAATTGGGACAAAAATTGGAAAATTTTTAAGGGACTTTGAAAAAATTTCAACTGGAATTTTAGCCATTTTTTGACGTGAAATTGTAAACATGTGGCCATGGATTTTGAAAATTCTAGAGAGAATTTTAAAAGCTCAAACAGAATTTCAACAATTTTGAGAGGGATTTGAAAAGTTTCAATGGGAATGGGAAGAATTGGGACAAAAATTGGAAAATTTTTAAGGGACTTTGAAAAAATTTCAACTGGAATTTTAGCCATTTTTTGACGTGAAATTGTAAACATGTGGCCATGGATTTTGAAAATTCTAGAGAGAATTTTAAAAGCTTCAAGAGAATTTCAACAATTTTGAGAGGGATTTGAAAAGTTTCAATGGGAATGGGAAGAATTGGGACAAAAATTGGAAAATTTTTAAGGGACTCTGAAAAAATTGCAACTGGAATTTTAGCCATTTTTTTACGTGAAATTGTAAACATGTGGCCATGGATTTTGAAAGTTCTAGAGAGAATTTTAAAAGCTTCAAGAGAATTTCAACAATTTTGAGAGGGATTTGAAAAGTTTCAATGGGAATGGGAAGAATTGGGACAAAAATTGGAAAATTTTTAAGGGACTTTGAAAAAATTTCAACTGGAATTTTAGCCATTTTTTGACGTGAAATTGTAAACATGTGGACATGGATTTTGAAAATTCTAGAGAGAATTTTAAAAGCTTCAAGAGAATTTCAACAATTTTGAGAGGGATTTGAAAAGTTTCAGTGGGAATGGGAAGAATTGGGACAAAAATTGGAAAATTTTTAAGGGACTTTGAAAAAATTTCAACTGGAATTTTAGCCATTTTTTGACGTGAAATTGTAAACAGGTGGACATGGATTTTGAAAATTCTAGAGAGAATTTTAAAAGCTTCAAGAGAATTTCAACAATTTTGAGAGGGATTTGAAAAGTTTCAATGGGAATGGGAAGAATTGGGACAAAAATTGGAAAATTTTTCAGGGACTTTGAAAAAATTGCAACTGGAATTTTAGCCATTTTTTATGTGAAATTGTAAACATGTGGACATGGATTTTGAAAATTCTAGAGAGAATTTTAAAAGCTTCAAGAGAATTTCAACAATTTTGAGAGGGATTTGAAAAGTTTCAATGGGAATGGGAAGAATTGGGACAAAAATTGGAAAATTTTTAAGGGACTTTGAAAAAATTTCAACTGGAATTTTAGCCATTTTTTGACGTGAAATTGTAAACATGTGGCCATGGATTTTGAAAATTCTAGAGAGAATTTTAAAAGCTTCAAGAGAATTTCAACAATTTTGAGAGGGATTTGAAAAGTTTCAATGGGAATGGGAAGAATTGGGACAAAAATTGGAAAATTTTTAAGGGACTTTGAAAAAATTTCAACTGGAATTTTAGCCATTTTTTGACGTGAAATTGTAAACAGGTGGCCATGGATTTTGAAAATTCTAGAGAGAATTTTAAAAGCTTCAAGAGAATTTCAACAATTTTGAGAGGGATTTGAAAAGTTTCAATGGGAATGGGAAGAATTGGGACAAAAATTGGAAAATTTTTAAGGGACTTTGAAAAAATTTCAACTGGAATTTTAGCCATTTTTTGACGTGAAATTGTAAACATGTGGCCATGGATTTTGAAAATTCTAGAGAGAATTTTAAAAGCTTCAAGAGAATTTCAACAATTTTGAGAGGGATTTGAAAAGTTTCAATGGGAATGGGAAGAATTGGGACAAAAATTGGAAAATTTTTAAGGGACTTTGAAAAAATTTCAACTGGAATTTTAGCCATTTTTTGACGTGAAATTGTAAACATGTGGCCATGGATTTTGAAAATTCTAGAGAGAATTTTAAAAGCTTCAACAGAATTTCAACAATTTTGAGAGGGATTTGAAAAGTTTCAATGGGAATGGGAAGAATTGGGACAAAAATTGGAAAATTTTTAAGGGACTTTGCAAAAATTTCAACTGGAATTTTAGCCATTTTTTGACGTGAAATTGTAAACATGTGGACATGGATTTTGAAAATTCTAGAGAGAATTTTAAAAGCTTCAACAGAATTTCAACAATTTTGAGAGGGATTTGAAAAGTTTCAATGGGAATGGGAGGAATTGGGACAAAAATTGGAAAATTTTTAAGGGACTTTGAAAAAATTTCAACTGGAATTTTAGTAATTTTTTTACGCGAAATTGTAAACATGTGGACATGGATTTTGAAAATTCTAGAGAGAATTTTAAAAGCTTCAACAGAATTTCAACAATTTTGAGAGGGATTTGAAAAGTTTCAATGGGAATGGGAAGAATTGGGACAAAAATTGGAAAACTTTTAAGGGACTTTGAAAAAATTTCAACTGGAATTTTAGCCATTTTTTGACGTGAAATTGTAAACATGTGGCCATGGATTTTGAAAATGCTAGAGAGAATTTTAAAAGCTTCAAGAGAATTTCAACAATTTTGAGAGGGATTTGAAAAGTTTCAATGGGAATGGGAAGAATTGGGACAAAAATTGGAAAATTTTTAAGGGACTTTGAAAAAATTTCAACTGGAATTTTAACAATTTTTTTATGTGAAATTGTAAACATGTGGCCATGGATTTTGAAAATTCTAGAGAGAATTTTAAAAGCTTCAAGAGAATTTCAACAATTTTGAGAGGGATTTGAAAAGTTTCAATGGGAATGGGAAGAATTGGGACAAAAATTGGAAAATTTTTAAGGGACTTTGAAAAAATTGCAACTGGAATTTTAGCCATTTTTTGACGTGAAATTGTAAACATGTGGCCATGGATTTTGAAAATTCTAGAGAGAATTTTAAAAGCTTCAAGAGAATTTCAACAATTTTGAGAGGGATTTGAAAAGTTTCAATGGGAATGGGAAGAATTGGGACAAAAATTGGAAAATTTTTAAGGGACTTTGAAAAAATTTCAACTGGAATTTTAGCCATTTTTTGACGTGAAATTGTAAACATGTGGCCATGGATTTTGAAAATTCTAGAGAGAATTTTAAAAGCTTCAAGAGAATTTCAACAATTTTGAGAGGGATTTGAAAAGTTTCAATGGGAATGGGAAGAATTGGGACAAAAATTGGAAAATTTTTAAGGGACTTTGAAAAAATTTCAACTGGAATTTTAGCCATTTTTTGACGTGAAATTGTAAACATGTGGCCATGGATTTTGAAAATTCTAGAGAGAATTTTAAAAGCTTCAACAGAATTTCAACAATTTTGAGAGGGATTTGAAAAGTTTCAATGGGAATGGGAAGAATTGGGACAAAAATTGGAAAATTTTTAAGGGACTTTGAAAAAATTTCAACTGGAATTTTAGCCATTTTTTGACGTGAAATTGTAAACATGTGGCCATGGATTTTGAAAATTCTAGAGAGAATTTTAAAAGCTTCAACAGAATTTCAACAATTTTGAGAGGGATTTGAAAAGTTTCAATGGGAATGGGAAGAATTGGGACAAAAATTGGAAAATTTTTAAGGGACTTGGAAAAAATTTCAACTGGAATTTTAGCCATTTTTTGACGTGAAATTGTAAACAGGTGGCCATGGATTTTGAAAATTCTAGAGAGAATTTTAAAAGCTTCAAGAGAATTTCAACAATTTTGAGAGGGATTTGAAAAGTTTCAATGGGAATGGGAAGAATTGGGACAAAAATTGGAAAATTTTTAAGGGACTTTGAAAAAATTTCAACTGGAATTTTAGCCATTTTTTGACGTGAAATTGTAAACATGTGGCCATGGATTTTGAAAATTCTAGAGAGAATTTTAAAAGCTTCAACAGAATTTCAACAATTTTGAGAGGGATTTGAAAAGTTTCAATGGGAATGGGAAGAATTGGGACAAAAATTGGAAAATTTTTAAGGGACTTTGAAAAAATTTCAACTGGAATTTTAGCCATTTTTTGACGTGAAATTGTAAACATGTGGCCATGGATTTTGAAAATTCTAGAGAGAATTTTAAAAGCTTCAACAGAATTTCAACAATTTTGAGAGGGATTTGAAAAGTTTCAATGGGAATGGGAAGAATTGGGACAAAAATTGGAAAATTTTTAAGGGACTTGGAAAAAATTTCAACTGGAATTTTAGCCATTTTTTGACGTGAAATTGTAAACATGTGGACATGGATTTTGAAAATTCTAGAGAGAATTTTAAAAGCTTCAACAGAATTTCAACAATTTTGAGAGGGATTTGAAAAGTTTCAATGGGAATGGGAGGAATTGGGACAAAAATTGGAAAATTTTTAAGGGACTTTGAAAAAATTTCAACTGGAATTTTAGTAATTTTTTTACGCGAAATTGTAAACATGTGGACATGGATTTTGAAAATTCTAGAGAGAATTTTAAAAGCTTCAACAGAATTTCAACAATTTTGAGAGGGATTTGAAAAGTTTCAATGGGAATGGGAAGAATTGGGACAAAAATTGGAAAACTTTTAAGGGACTTTGAAAAAATTTCAACTGGAATTTTAGCCATTTTTTGACGTGAAATTGTAAACATGTGGCCATGGATTTTGAAAATTCTAGAGAGAATTTTAAAAGCTTCAAGAGAATTTCAACAATTTTGAGAGGGATTTGAAAAGTTTCAATGGGAATGGGAAGAATTGGGACAAAAATTGGAAAATTTTTAAGGGACTTTGAAAAAATTTCAACTGGAATTTTAACAATTTTTTTATGTGAAATTGTAAACATGTGGCCATGGATTTTGAAAATTCTAGAGAGAATTTTAAAAGCTTCAAGAGAATTTCAACAATTTTGAGAGGGATTTGAAAAGTTTCAATGGGAATGGGAAGAATTGGGACAAAAATTGGAAAATTTTTAAGGGACTTTGAAAAAATTTCAACTGGAATTTTAGCCATTTTTTGACGTGAAATTGTAAACATGTGGCCATGGATTTTGAAAATTCTAGAGAGAATTTTAAAAGCTTCCAGAGAATTTCAACAATTTTGAGAGGGATTTGAAAAGTTTCAATGGGAATGGGAAGAATTGGGACAAAAATTGGAAAATTTTTAAGGGACTTTGAAAAAATTTCAACTGGAATTTTAGCCATTTTTTGACGTGAAATTGTAAACATGTGGCCATGGATTTTGAAAATTCTAGAGAGAATTTTAAAAGCTTCAAGAGAATTTCAACAATTTTGAGAGGGATTTGAAAAGTTTCAATGGGAATGGGAAGAATTGGGACAAAAATTGGAAAATTTTTAAGGGACTTTGAAAAAATTTCAACTGGAATTTTAGCCATTTTTTGACGTGAAATTGTAAACATGTGGCCATGGATTTTGAAAATTCTAGAGAGAATTTTAAAAGCTTCAACAGAATTTCAACAATTTTGAGAGGGATTTGAAAAGTTTCAATGGGAATGGGAAGAATTGGGACAAAAATTGGAAAATTTTTAAGGGACTTGGAAAAAATTTCGACTGGAATTTTAGCCATTTTTTGACGTGAAATTGTAAACAGGTGGCCATGGATTTTGAAAATTCTAGAGAGAATTTTAAAAGCTTCAAGAGAATTTCAACAATTTTGAGAGGGATTTGAAAAGTTTCAATGGGAATGGGAAGAATTGGGACAAAAATTGGAAAATTTTTAAGGGACTTTGAAAAAATTTCAACTGGAATTTTAGCCATTTTTTGACGTGAAATTGTAAACATGTGGCCATGGATTTTGAAAATTCTAGAGAGAATTTTAAAAGCTTCAACAGAATTTCAACAATTTTGAGAGGGATTTGAAAAGTTTCAATGGGAATGGGAAGAATTGGGACAAAAATTGGAAAATTTTTAAGGGACTTTGAAAAAATTTCAACTGGAATTTTAGCCATTTTTTGACGTGAAATTGTAAACATGTGGCCATGGATTTTGAAAATTCTAGAGAGAATTTTAAAAGCTTCAACAGAATTTCAACAATTTTGAGAGGGATTTGAAAAGTTTCAATGGGAATGGGAAGAATTGGGACAAAAATTGGAAAATTTTTAAGGGACTTGGAAAAAATTTCAACTGGAATTTTAGCCATTTTTTGACGTGAAATTGTAAACATGTGGACATGGATTTTGAAAATTCTAGAGAGAATTTTAAAAGTTTCAACAGAATTTCAACAATTTTGAGAGGGATTTGAAAAGTTTCAATGGGAATGGGAGGAATTGGGACAAAAATTGGAAAATTTTTAAGGGACTTTGAAAAAATTTCAACTGGAATTTTAGTAATTTTTTTACGCGAAATTGTAAACATGTGGACATGGATTTTGAAAATTCTAGAGAGAATTTTAAAAGCTTCAACAGAATTTCAACAATTTTGAGAGGGATTTGAAAAGTTTCAATGGGAATGGGAAGAATTGGGACAAAAATTGGAAAACTTTTAAGGGACTTTGAAAAAATTTCAACTGGAATTTTAGCCATTTTTTGACGTGAAATTGTAAACATGTGGCCATGGATTTTGAAAATTCTAGAGAGAATTTTAAAAGCTTCAAGAGAATTTCAACAATTTTGAGAGGGATTTGAAAAGTTTCAATGGGAATGGGAAGAATTGGGACAAAAATTGGAAAATTTTTAAGGGACTTTGAAAAAATTTCAACTGGAATTTTAACAATTTTTTTATGTGAAATTGTAAACATGTGGCCATGGATTTTGAAAATTCTAGAGAGAATTTTAAAAGCTTCAAGAGAATTTCAACAATTTTGAGAGGGATTTGAAAAGTTTCAATGGGAATGGGAAGAATTGGGACAAAAATTGGAAAATTTTTAAGGGACTTTGAAAAAATTTCAACTGGAATTTTAGCCATTTTTTGACGTGAAATTGTAAACATGTGGCCATGGATTTTGAAAATTCTAGAGAGAATTTTAAAAGCTTCAAGAGAATTTCAACAATTTTGAGAGGGATTTGAAAAGTTTCAATGGGAATGGGAAGAATTGGGACAAAAATTGGAAAATTTTTAAGGGACTTTGAAAAAATTTCAACTGGAATTTTAGCCATTTTTTGACGTGAAATTGTAAACATGTGGCCATGGATTTTGAAAATTCTAGAGAGAATTTTAAAAGCTTCAAGAGAATTTCAACAATTTTGAGAGGGATTTGAAAAGTTTCAATGGGAATGGGAAGAATTGGGACAAAAATTGGAAAATTTTTAAGGGACTTTGAAAAAATTTCAACTGGAATTTTAGCCATTTTTTGACGTGAAATTGTAAACATGTGGACATGGATTTTGAAAATTCTAGAGAGAATTTTAAAAGCTTCAACAGAATTTCAACAATTTTGAGAGGGATTTGAAAAGTTTCAATGGGAATGAAAAGAATTGGGACAAAAATTGGAAAATTTTTAAGGGACTTTGAAAAAATTTCAACTGGAATTTTAGCCATTTTTTGACGTGAAATTGTAAACATGTGGACATGGATTTTGAAAATTCTAGAGAGAATTTTAAAAGCTTCAACAGAATTTCAACAATTTTGAGAGGGATTTGAAAAGTTTCAATGGGAATGGGAAGAATTGGGACAAAAATTGGAAAACTTTTGAGGGACTTTGAAAAAATTTCAACTGGAATTTTAGCCATTTTTTTATGTGAAATTGTAAACATGTGGACATGGATTTTGAAAATTCTAGAGAGAATTTTAAAAGCTTCAAGAGAATTTCAACAATTTTGAGAGGGATTTGAAAAGTTTCAATGGGAATGGGAAGAATTGGGACAAAAATTGGAAAATTTTTAAGGGACTTTGAAAAAATTTCAACTGGAATTTTAGCCATTTTTTGACGTGAAATTGTAAACATGTGGCCATGGATTTTGAAAATTCTAGAGAGAATTTTAAAAGCTTCAAGAGAATTTCAACAATTTTGAGAGGGATTTGAAAAGTTTCAATGGGAATGGGAAGAATTGGGACAAAAATTGGAAAATTTTTAAGGGACTTTGAAAAAATTGCAACTGGAATTTTAGCCATTTTTTGACGTGAAATTGTAAACATGTGGCCATGGATTTTGAAAATTCTAGAGAGAATTTTAAAAGCTTCAAGAGAATTTCAACAATTTGAGAGGGATTTGAAAAGTTTCAATGGGAATGGGAAGAATTGGGATAAAAATTGGAAAACTTTTGAGGGACTTTGAAAAAATTTCAACTGGAATTTTAGCCATTTTTTGACGTGAAATTGTAAACATGTGGCCATGGATTTTGAAAATTCTAGAGAGAATTTTAAAAGCTTCAACAGAATTTCAACAATTTTGAGAGGGATTTGAAAAGTTTCAATGGGAATGGGAAGAATTGGGACAAAAATTGGAAAATTTTTAAGGGACTTTGAAAAAATTTCAACTGGAATTTTAGCCATTTTTTGACGTGAAATTGTAAACATGTGGCCATGGATTTTGAAAATTCTAGAGAGAATTTTAAAAGCTTCAAGAGAATTTCAACAATTTTGAGAGGGATTTGAAAAGTTTCAATGGGAATGGGAAGAATTGGGACAAAAATTGGAAAATTTTTAAGGGACTTTGAAAAAATTTCAACTGGAATTTTAGCCATTTTTTGACGTGAAATTGTAAACATGTGGCCATGGATTTTGAAAATTCTAGAGAGAATTTTAAAAGCTTCAAGAGAATTTCAACAATTTTGAGAGGGATTTGAAAAGTTTCAATGGGAATGGGAAGAATTGGGACAAAAATTGGAAAATTTTTAAGGGACTCTGAAAAAATTTCAACTGGAATTTTAGCCATTTTTTGACGTGAAATTGTAAACATGTGGACATGGATTTTGAAAATTCTAGAGAGAATTTTAAAAGCTTCAACAGAATTTCAACAATTTTGAGAGGGATTTGAAAAGTTTCAATGGGAATGAAAAGAATTGGGACAAAAATTGGAAAATTTTTAAGGGACTTTGAAAAAATTTCAACTGGAATTTTAGCCATTTTTTGACGTGAAATTGTAAACATGTGGACATGGATTTTGAAAATTCTAGAGAGAATTTTAAAAGCTTCAACAGAATTTCAACAATTTTGAGAGGGATTTGAAAAGTTTCAATGGGAATGGGAAGAATTGGGACAAAAATTGGAAAACTTTTGAGGGACTTTGAAAAAATTTCAACTGGAATTTTAGCCATTTTTTGACGTGAAATTGTAAACATGTGGACATGGATTTTGAAAATTCTAGAGAGAATTTTAAAAGCTTCAAGAGAATTTCAACAATTTTGAGAGGGATTTGAAAAGTTTCAATGGGAATGGGAAGAATTGGGACAAAAATTGGAAAATTTTTAAGGGACTTTGAAAAAATTTCAACTGGAATTTTAGCCATTTTTTGACGTGAAATTGTAAACACGTGGACATGGATTTTGAAAATTCTAGAGAGAATTTTAAAAGCTTCAAGAGAATTTCAACAATTTTGAGAGGGATTTGAAAAGTTTCAATGGGAATGGGAAGAATTGGGACAAAAATTGGAAAATTTTTAAGGGACTTTGAAAAAATTGCAACTGGAATTTTAGCCATTTTTTGACGTGAAATTGTAAACATGTGGACATGGATTTTGAAAATTCTAGAGAGAATTTTAAAAGCTTCAAGAGAATTTCAACAATTTTGAGAGGGATTTGAAAAGTTTCAATGGGAATGGGAAGAATTGGGATAAAAATTGGAAAACTTTTGAGGGACTTTGAAAAAATTTCAACTGGAATTTTAGCCATTTTTTTACGTGAAATTGTAAACATGTGGCCATGGATTTTGAAAATTCTAGAGAGAATTTTAAAAGCTTCAACAGAATTTCAACAATTTTGAGAGGGATTTGAAAAGTTTCAATGGGAATGGGAAGAATTGGGACAAAAATTGGAAAATTTTTAAGGGACTTTGAAAAAATTTCAACTGGAATTTTAGCCATTTTTTGACGTGAAATTGTAAACATGTGGCCATGGATTTTGAAAATTCTAGAGAGAATTTTAAAAGCTTCAAGAGAATTTCAACAATTTTGAGAGGGATTTGAAAAGTTTCAATGGGAATGGGAAGAATTGGGACAAAAATTGGAAAATTTTTAAGGGACTTTGAAAAAATTTCAACTGGAATTTTAGCCATTTTTTGACGTGAAATTGTAAACATGTGGACATGGATTTTGAAAATTCTAGAGAGAATTTTAAAAGCTTCAACAGAATTTCAACAATTTTGAGAGGGATTTGAAAAGTTTCAATGGGAATGGGAGGAATTGGGACAAAAATTGCAAAATTTTTAAGGGACTTTGAAAAAATTTCAACTGGAATTTTAGTAATTTTTTTACGCGAAATTGTAAACATGTGGACATGGATTTTGAAAATTCTAGAGAGAATTTTAAAAGCTTCAACAGAATTTCAACAATTTTGAGAGGGATTTGAAAAGTTTCAATGGGAATGGGAAGAATTGGGACAAAAATTGGAAAACTTTTAAGGGACTTTGAAAAAATTTCAACTGGAATTTTAGCCATTTTTTGACGTGAAATTGTAAACATGTGGCCATGGATTTTGAAAATTCTAGAGAGAATTTTAAAAGCTTCAACAGAATTTCAACAATTTTGAGAGGGATTTGAAAAGTTTCAATGGGAATGGGAAGAATTGGGACAAAAATTGGAAAATTTTAAGGGACTTTGAAAAAATTGCAACTGGAATTTTAGCCATTTTTTGACGTGAAATTGTAAACATGTGGCCATGGATTTTGAAAATTCTAGAGAGAATTTTAAAAGCTTCAAGAGAATTTCAACAATTTTGAGAGGGATTTGAAAAGTTTCAATGGGAATGGGAAGAATTGGGATAAAAATTGGAAAACTTTTGAGGGACTTTGAAAAAATTTCAACTGGAATTTTAGCCATTTTTTGACGTGAAATTGTAAACATGTGGCCATGGATTTTGAAAATTCTAGAGAGAATTTTAAAAGCTTCAAGAGAATTTCAACAATTTTGAGAGGGATTTGAAAAGTTTCAATGGGAATGGGAAGAATTGGGACAAAAATTGGAAAATTTTTAAGGGACTTTGAAAAAATTTCAACTGGAATTTTAGCCATTTTTTGACGTGAAATTGTAAACATGTGGCCATGGATTTTGAAAATTCTAGAGAGAATTTTAAAAGCTTCAAGAGAATTTCAACAATTTTGAGAGGGATTTGAAAAGTTTCAATGGGAATGGGAAGAATTGGGACAAAAATTGGAAAATTTTTAAGGGACTTTGAAAAAATTTCAACTGGAATTTTAGCCATTTTTTTATGTGAAATTGTAAACATGTGGACATGGATTTTGAAAATTCTAGAGAGAATTTTAAAAGCTTCAACAGAATTTCAACAATTTTGAGAGGGATTTGAAAAGTTTCAATGGGAATGGGAGGAATTGGGACAAAAATTGCAAAATTTTTAAGGGACTTTGAAAAAATTTCAACTGGAATTTTAGTAATTTTTTTACGCGAAATTGTAAACATGTGGACATGGATTTTGAAAATTCTAGAGAGAATTTTAAAAGCTTCAACAGAATTTCAACAATTTTGAGAGGGATTTGAAAAGTTTCAATGGGAATGGGAAGAATTGGGACAAAAATTGGAAAACTTTTAAGGGACCTTGAAAAAATTTCAACTGGAATTTTAGCCATTTTTTGACGTGAAATTGTAAACAGGTGGCCATGGATTTTGAAAATTCTAGAGAGAATTTTAAAAGCTTCAAGAGAATTTCAACAATTTTGAGAGGGATTTGAAAAGTTTCAATGGGAATGGGAAGAATTGGGACAAAAATTGGAAAATTTTTAAGGGACTTTGAAAAAATTTCAACTGGAATTTTAACAATTTTTTTATGTGAAATTGTAAACATGTGGCCATGGATTTTGAAAATTCTAGAGAGAATTTTAAAAGCTTCAAGAGAATTTCAACAATTTTGAGAGGGATTTGAAAAGTTTCAATGGGAATGGGAAGAATTGGGACAAAAATTGGAAAATTTTTAAGGGACTTTGAAAAAATTTCAACTGGAATTTTAGCCATTTTTTGACGTGAAATTGTAAACATGTGGACATGGATTTTGAAAATTCTAGAGAGAATTTTAAAAGCTTCAAGAGAATTTCAACAATTTTGAGAGGGATTTGAAAAGTTTCAATGGGAATGGGAAGAATTGGGACAAAAATTGGAAAATTTTTAAGGGACTTTGAAAAAATTTCAACTGGAATTTTAGCCATTTTTTGACGTGAAATTGTAAACATGTGGCCATGGATTTGAAAATTCTAGAGAGAATTTTAAAAGCTTCAACAGAATTTCAACAATTTTGAGAGGGATTTGAAAAGTTTCAATGGGAATGGGAAGAATTGGGACAAAAATTGGAAAATTTTTAAGGGACTTTGAAAAAATTTCAACTGGAATTTTAGCCATTTTTTGACGTGAAATTGTAAACATGTGGACATGGATTTTGAAAATTCTAGAGAGAATTTTAAAAGCTTCAACAGAATTTCAACAATTTTGAGAGGGATTTGAAAAGTTTCAATGGGAATGGGAAGAATTGGGACAAAAATTGGAAAATTTTTAAGGGACTTTGAAAAAATTTCAACTGGAATTTTAGCCATTTTTTGACGTGAAATTGTAAACATGTGGACATGGATTTTGAAAATTCTAGAGAGAATTTTAAAAGCTTCAACAGAATTTCAACAATTTTGAGAGGGATTTGAAAAGTTTCAATGGGAATGGGAAGAATTGGGACAAAAATTGGAAAATTTTTAAGGGACTTTGAAAAAATTTCAACTGGAATTTTAGCCATTTTTTGACGTGAAATTGTAAACATGTGGACATGGATTTTGAAAATTCTAGAGAGAATTTTAAAAGCTTCAAGAGAATTTCAACAATTTTGAGAGGGATTTGAAAAGTTTCAATGGGAATGGGAAGAATTGGGACAAAAATTGGAAAATTTTAAGGGACTTTGAAAAAATTGCATTTGGAATTTTAGCCATTTTTTGACGTGAAATTGTAAACATGTGGCCATGGATTTTGAAAATTCTAGAGAGAATTTTAAAAGCTTCAAGAGAATTTCAACAATTTTGAGAGGGATTTGAAAAGTTTCAATGGGAATGGGAAGAATTGGGACAAAAATTGGAAAACTTTTGAGGGACTTTGAAAAAATTTCAACTGGAATTTTAGCCATTTTTTGACGTGAAATTGTAAACATGTGGACATGGATTTTGAAAATTCTAGAGAGAATTTTAAAAGCTTCAAGAGAATTTCAACAATTTTGAGAGGGATTTGAAAAGTTTCAATGGGAATGGGAAGAATTGGGACAAAAATTGGAAAATTTTGAAGGGACTTTGAAAAAATTTCAACTGGAATTTTAGCCATTTTTTGACGTGAAATTGTAAACAGGTGGCCATGGATTTTGAAAATTCTAGAGAGAATTTTAAAAGCTTCAAGAGAATTTCAACAATTTTGAGAGGGATTTGAAAAGTTTCAATGGGAATGGGAAGAATTGGGACAAAAATTGGAAAATTTTTAAGGGACTTTGAAAAAATTTCAACTGGAATTTTAGCCATTTTTTGACGTGAAATTGTAAACATGTGGCCATGGATTTTGAAAATTCTAGAGAGAATTTTAAAAGCTTCAACAGAATTTCAACAATTTTGAGAGGGATTTGAAAAGTTTCAATGGGAATGGGAAGAATTGGGACAAAAATTGGAAAATTTTTAAGGGACTTTGAAAAAATTTCAACTGGAATTTTAGCCATTTTTTGACGTGAAATTGTAAACATGTGGACATGGATTTTGAAAATTCTAGAGAGAATTTTAAAAGCTTCAAGAGAATTTCAACAATTTTGAGAGGGATTTGAAAAGTTTCAATGGGAATGGGAAGAATTGGGACAAAAATTGGAAAATTTTTAAGGGACTTTGAAAAAATTTCAACTGGAATTTTAGCCATTTTTTTATGTGAAATTGTAAACATGTGGACATGGATTTTGAAAATTCTAGTGAGAATTTTAAAAGCTTTAACAGAATTTCAACAATTTTGAGAGGGATTTGAAAAGTTTCAATGGGAATGGGAAGAATTGGGACAAAAATTGGAAAATTTTAAGGGACTTTGAAAAAATTTCAACTGGAATTTTAGCCATTTTTTTATGTGAAATTGTAAACATGTGGCCATGGATTTTGAAAATTCTAGAGAGAATTTTAAAAGCTTCAAGAGAATTTCAACAATTTTGAGAGGGATTTGAAAAGTTTCAATGGGAATGGGAAGAATTGGGACAAAAATTGGAAAACTTTTAAGGGACTTTGAAAAAATTTCAACTGGAATTTTAGCCATTTTTTGACGTGAAATTGTAAACATGTGGACATGGATTTTGAAAATTCTAGAGAGAATTTTAAAAGCTTCAAGAGAATTTCAACAATTTTGAGAGGAATTTGAAAAGTTTCAATGGGAATGGGAAGAATTGGGACAAAAATTGGAAAACTTTTAAGGGACTTTGAAAAAATTTCAACTGGAATTTTAGCCATTTTTTGACGTGAAATTGTAAACATGTGGACATGGATTTTGAAAATTCTAGAGAGAATTTTAAAAGCTTCAAGAGAATTTCAACAATTTTGAGAGGGATTTGAAAAGTTTCAATGGGAATGGGAAGAATTGGGACAAAAATTGGAAAATTTTTAAGGGACTTTGAAAAAATTGCAACTGGAATTTTAGCCATTTTTTGACGTGAAATTGTAAACATGTGGCCATGGATTTTGAAAATTCTAGAGAGAATTTTAAAAGCTTCAAGAGAATTTCAACAATTTTGAGAGGGATTTGAAAAGTTTCAATGGGAATGGGAAGAATTGGGACAAAAATTGGAAAACTTTTGAGGGACTTTGAAAAAATTTCAACTGGAATTTTAGCCATTTTTTGACGTGAAATTGTAAACATGTGGACATGGATTTTGAAAATTCTAGAGAGAATTTTAAAAGCTTCAAGAGAATTTCAACAATTTTGAGAGGGATTTGAAAAGTTTCAATGGGAATGGGAAGAATTGGGACAAAAATTGGAAAACTTTTGAGGGACTTTGAAAAAATTTCAACTGGAATTTTAGCCATTTTTTTACGTGAAATTGTAAACATGTGGCCATGGATTTTGAAAATTCTAGAGAGAATTTTAAAAGCTTCAAGAGAATTTCAACAATTTTGAGAGGGATTTGAAAAGTTTCAATGGGAATGGGAAGAATTGGGACAAAAATTGGAAAATTTTTAAGGGACTTTGAAAAAATTTCAACTGGAATTTTAGCCATTTTTTGACGTGAAATTGTAAACATGTGGCCATGGATTTTGAAAATTCTAGAGAGAATTTTAAAAGCTTCAACAGAATTTCAACAATTTTGAGAGGGATTTGAAAAGTTTCAATGGGAATGAAAAGAATTGGGACAAAAATTGGAAAATTTTTAAGGGACTTTGAAAAAATTTCAACTGGAATTTTAGCCATTTTTTGACGTGAAATTGTAAACATGTGGACATGGATTTTGAAAATTCTAGAGAGAATTTTAAAAGCTTCAACAGAATTTCAACAATTTTGAGAGGGATTTGAAAAGTTTCAATGGGAATGGGAAGAATTGGGACAAAAATTGGAAAACTTTTGAGGGACTTTGAAAAAATTTCAACTGGAATTTTAGCCATTTTTTGACGTGAAATTGTAAACATGTGGACATGGATTTTGAAAATTCTAGAGAGAATTTTAAAAGCTTCAAGAGAATTTCAACAATTTTGAGAGGGATTTGAAAAGTTTCAATGGGAATGGGAAGAATTGGGACAAAAATTGGAAAATTTTTAAGGGACTTTGAAAAAATTGCATTTGGAATTTTAGCCATTTTTTGACGTGAAATTGTAAACATGTGGCCATGGATTTTGAAAATTCTAGAGAGAATTTTAAAAGCTTCAAGAGAATTTCAACAATTTTGAGAGGGATTTGAAAAGTTTCAATGGGAATGGGAAGAATTGGGACAAAAATTGGAAAATTTTTAAGGGACTTTGAAAAAATTTCAACTGGAATTTTAGCCATTTTTTGACGTGAAATTGTAAACATGTGGCCATGGATTTTGAAAATTCTAGAGAGAATTTTAAAAGCTTCAACAGAATTTCTACAATTTTGAGAGGGATTTGAAAAGTTTCAATGGGAATGGGAAGAATTGGGACAAAAATTGGAAAATTTTTAAGGGACTTTGAAAAAATTTCAACTGGAATTTTAGCCATTTTTTGACGTGAAATTGTAAACAGGTGGCCATGGATTTTGAAAATTCTAGAGAGAATTTTAAAAGCTTCAAGAGAATTTCAACAATTTTGAGAGGGATTTGAAAAGTTTCAATGGGAATGGGAAGAATTGGGACAAAAATTGGAAAATTTTTAAGGGACTTTGAAAAAATTTCAACTGGAATTTTAGCCATTTTTTGACGTGAAATTGTAAACATGTGGACATGGATTTTGAAAATTCTAGAGAGAATTTTAAAAGCTTCAACAGAATTTCTACAATTTTGAGAGGGATTTGAAAAGTTTCAATGGGAATGGGAAGAATTGGGACAAAAATTGGAAAATTTTGAAGGGACTTTGAAAAAATTTCAACTGGAATTTTAGCCATTTTTTGACGTGAAATTGTAAACATGTGGCCATGGATTTTGAAAATTCTAGAGAGAATTTTAAAAGCTTCAAGAGAATTTCAACAATTTTGAGAGGGATTTGAAAAGTTTCAATGGGAATGGGAAGAATTGGGACAAAAATTGGAAAACTTTTGAGGGACTTTGAAAAAATTTCAACTGGAATTTTAGCCATTTTTTTACGTGAAATTGTAAACATGTGGCCATGGATTTTGAAAATTCTAGAGAGAATTTTAAAAGCTTCAAGAGAATTTCAACAATTTTGAGAGGGATTTGAAAAGTTTCAATGGGAATGGGAAGAATTGGGACAAAAATTGGAAAATTTTTAAGGGACTTTGAAAAAATTTCAACTGGAATTTTAGCCATTTTTTGACGTGAAATTGTAAACATGTGGCCATGGATTTTGAAAATTCTAGAGAGAATTTTAAAAGCTTCAACAGAATTTCAACAATTTTGAGAGGGATTTGAAAAGTTTCAATGGGAATGGGAAGAATTGGGACAAAAATTGGAAAATTTTTAAGGGACTTAGAAAAAATTTCAACTGGAATTTTAGCCATTTTTTGACGTGAAATTGTAAACATGTGGACATGGATTTTGAAAATTCTAGAGAGAATTTTAAAAGCTTCAAGAGAATTTCAACAATTTTGAGAGGGATTTGAAAAGTTTCAATGGGAATGGGAAGAATTGGGACAAAAATTGGAAAATTTTTAAGGGACTTTGAAAAAATTTCAACTGGAATTTTAGCCATTTTTTGACGTGAAATTGTAAACATGTGGACATGGATTTTGAAAATTCTAGAGAGAATTTTAAAAGCTTCAACAGAATTTCAACAATTTTGAGAGGGATTTGAAAAGTTTCAATGGGAATGGGAAGAATTGGGACAAAAATTGGAAAATTTTTAAGGGACTTTGAAAAAATTTCAACTGGAATTTTAGCCATTTTTTTATGTGAAATTGTAAACATGTGGCCATGGATTTTGAAAATTCTAGAGAGAATTTTAAAAGCTTCAACAGAATTTCAACAATTTTGAGAGGGATTTGAAAAGTTTCAATGGGAATGAAAAGAATTGGGACAAAAATTGGAAAATTTTTAAGGGACTTTGAAAAAATTTCAACTGGAATTTTAGCCATTTTTTGACGTGAAATTGTAAACATGTGGACATGGATTTTGAAAATTCTAGAGAGAATTTTAAAAGCTTCAACAGAATTTCAACAATTTTGAGAGGGATTTGAAAAGTTTCAATGGGAATGAAAAGAATTGGGACAAAAATTGGAAAATTTTTAAGGGACTTTGAAAAAATTTCAACTGGAATTTTAGCCATTTTTTTATGTGAAATTGTAAACATGTGGACATGGATTTTGAAAATTCTAGTGAGAATTTTAAAAGCTTTAACAGAATTTCAACAATTTTGAGAGGGATTTGAAAAGTTTCAATGGGAATGGGAAGAATTGGGACAAAAATTGGAAAATTTTTAAGGGACTTTGAAAAAATTTCAACTGGAATTTTAGCCATTTTTTTATGTGAAATTGTAAACATGTGGCCATGGATTTTGAAAATTCTAGAGAGAATTTTAAAAGCTTCAACAGAATTTCAACAATTTTGAGAGGGATTTGAAAAGTTTCAATGGGAATGGGAAGAATTGGGACAAAAATTGGAAAACTTTTAAGGGACTTTGAAAAAATTTCAACTGGAATTTTAGCCATTTTTTGACGTGAAATTGTAAACATGTGGACATGGATTTTGAAAATTCTAGAGAGAATTTTAAAAGCTTCAAGAGAATTTCAACAATTTTGAGAGGAATTTGAAAAGTTTCAATGGGAATGGGAAGAATTGGGACAAAAATTGGAAAACTTTTAAGGGACTTTGAAAAAATTTCAACTGGAATTTTAGCCATTTTTTGACGTGAAATTGTAAACATGTGGACATGGATTTTGAAAATTCTAGAGAGAATTTTAAAAGCTTCAAGAGAATTTCAACAATTTTGAGAGGGATTTGAAAAGTTTCAATGGGAATGGGAAGAATTGGGACAAAAATTGGAAAATTTTTAAGGGACTTTGAAAAAATTGCAACTGGAATTTTAGCCATTTTTTGACGTGAAATTGTAAACATGTGGCCATGGATTTTGAAAATTCTAGAGAGAATTTTAAAAGCTTCAAGAGAATTTCAACAATTTTGAGAGGGATTTGAAAAGTTTCAATGGGAATGGGAAGAATTGGGACAAAAATTGGAAAACTTTTGAGGGACTTTGAAAAAATTTCAACTGGAATTTTAGCCATTTTTGACGTGAAATTGTAAACATGTGGACATGGATTTTGAAAATTCTAGAGAGAATTTTAAAAAGCTTCAAGAGAATTTCAACAATTTTGAGAGGGATTTGAAAAGTTTCAATGGGAATGGGAAGAATTGGGACAAAAATTGGAAAACTTTTGAGGGACTTTGAAAAAATTTCAACTGGAATTTTAGCCATTTTTTTACGTGAAATTGTAAACATGTGGCCATGGATTTTGAAAATTCTAGAGAGAATTTTAAAAGCTTCAACAGAATTTCTACAATTTTGAGAGGGATTTGAAAAGTTTCAATGGGAATGGGAAGAATTGGGACAAAAATTGGAAAATTTTTAAGGGACTTTGAAAAAATTTCAACTGGAATTTTAGCCATTTTTTGACGTGAAATTGTAAACATGTGGCCATGGATTTTGAAAATTCTAGAGAGAATTTTAAAAGCTTCAAGAGAATTTCAACAATTTTGAGAGGGATTTGAAAAGTTTCAATGGGAATGGGAAGAATTGGGACAAAAATTGGAAATTTTTAAGGGACTTTGAAAAAATTTCAACTGGAATTTTAGCCATTTTTTGACGTGAAATTGTAAACATGTGGACATAGATTTTGAAAATTCTAGAGAGAATTTTAAAAGCTTCAAGAGAATTTCAACAATTTTGAGAGGGATTTTGAAAAGTTTCAATGGGAATGGGAAGAATTGGGACAAAAATTGGAAAATTTTTAAGGGACTTTGAAAAAATTTCAACTGGAATTTTAGCCATTTTTTTTATGTGAAATTGTAAACATGTGGACATGGATTTTGAAAATTCTAGTGAGAATTTTAAAAGCTTTAACAGAATTTCAACAATTTTGAGAGGGATTTGAAAAGTTTCAATGGGAATGGGAAGAATTGGGACAAAAATTGGAAAATTTTTAAGGGACTTTGAAAAAATTTCAACTGGAATTTTAGCCATTTTTTTATGTGAAATTGTAAACATGTGGCCATGGATTTTGAAAATTCTAGAGAGAATTTAAAAGCTTCAACAGAATTTCAACAATTTTGAGAGGGATTTGAAAAGTTTCAATGGGAATGGGAAGAATTGGGACAAAAATTGGAAAACTTTTAAGGGACTTTGAAAAAATTTCAACTGGAATTTTAGCCATTTTTTGACGTGAAATTGTAAACATGTGGACATGGATTTTGAAAATTCTAGAGAGAATTTTAAAACCTTCAAGAGAATTTCAACAATTTTGAGAGGAATTTGAAAAGTTTCAATGGGAATGGGAAGAATTGGGACAAAAATTGGAAAACTTTTAAGGGACTTTGAAAAAATTTCAACTGGAATTTTAGCCATTTTTTGACGTAAAATTGTAAACATGTGGACATGGATTTTGAAAATTCTAGAGAGAATTTTAAAAGCTTCAACAGAATTTCAACAATTTTGAGAGGGATTTGAAAAGTTTCAATGGGAATGGGAAGAATTGGGACAAAAAATTGGAAAATTTTTAAGGGACTTTGAAAAAATTGCAACTAGAATTTTAGCCATTTTTTGACGTGAAATTGTAAACATGTGGACATGGATTTTGAAAATTCTAGAGAGAATTTTAAAAGCTTCAAGAGAATTTCAACAATTTTGAGAGGGATTTGAAAAGTTTCAATGGGAATGGGAAGAATTGGGACAAAAATTGGAAAACTTTTGAGGGACTTTGAAAAAATTTCAACTGGAATTTTAGCCATTTTTTGACGTGAAATTGTAAACATGTGGACTTGGATTTTGAAAATTCTAGAGAGAATTTTAAAAGCTTCAAGAGAATTTCAACAATTTTGAGAGGGATTTGAAAAGTTTCAATGGGAATGGGAAGAATTGGGACAAAAAATTGGAAAATTTTTAAGGGACTTTGAAAAAATTTCAACTGGAATTTTAGCCATTTTTTGACGTGAAATTGTAAACATGTGGACATGGATTTTGAAAATTCTAGAGAGAATTTTAAAAGCTTCAAGAGAATTTCAACAATTTTGAGAGGGATTTGAAAAGTTTCAATGGGAATGGGAAGAATTGGGACAAAAATTGGAAAATTTTTAAGGGACTTTGAAAAAATTTCAACTGGAATTTTAGCCATTTTTTGACGTGAAATTGTAAACATGTGGACATGGATTTTGAAAATTCTAGAGAGAATTTTAAAAGCTTCAAGAGAATTTCAACAATTTTGAGAGGGATTTGAAAAGTTTCAATGGGAATGGGAAGAATTGGGACAAAAATTGGAAAACTTTTGAGGGACTTTGAAAAAATTTCAACTGGAATTTTAGCCATTTTTTGACATGAAATTGTAAACATGTGGACATGCATTTTGAAAATTCTAGAGAGAATTTTAAAAGCTTCAAGAGAATTTCAACAATTTTGAGAGGGATTTGAAAAGTTTCAATGGGAATGGGAAGAATTGGGACAAAAATTGGAAAACTTTTGAGGGACTTTGAAAAAATTTCAACTGGAATTTTAGCCATTTTTTTACGTGAAATTGTAAACATGTGGACATGGATTTTGAAAATTCTAGAGAGAATTTTAAAAGCTTCAAGAGAATTTCAACAATTTTGAGAGGGATTTGAAAAGTTTCAATGGGAATGGGAAGAATTGGGACAAAAATTGGAAAATTTTTAAGGGACTTTGAAAAAATTTCAACTGGAATTTTAGCCATTTTTTGACGTGAAATTGTAAACATGTGGCCATGGATTTTGAAAATTCTAGAGAGAATTTAAAAGCTTCAAGAGAATTTCAACAATTTTGAGAGGGATTTGAAAAGTTTCAATGGGAATGGGAAGAATTGGGACAAAATTGGAAAACTTTTGAGGGACTTTGAAAAAATTTCAACTGGAATTTTAGCCATTTTTTGACGTGAAATTGTAAACATGTGGACTTGGATTTTGAAAATTCTAGAGAGAATTTTAAAAGCTTCAAGAGAATTTCAACAATTTTGAGAGGGATTTGAAAAGTTTCAATGGGAATGGGAAGAATTGGGACAAAAATTGGAAAATTTTTAAGGGACTTTGAAAAAATTTCAACTGGAATTTTAGCCATTTTTTGACGTGAAATTGTAAACAGGTGGACATGGATTTTGAAAATTCTAGAGAGAATTTTAAAAGCTTCAACAGAATTTCTACAATTTTGAGAGGGATTTGAAAAGTTTCAATGGGAATGGGAAGAATTGGGACAAAAATTGGAAAATTTTTAAGGGACTTTGAAAAAATTTCAACTGGAATTTTAGCCATTTTTTGACGTGAAATTGTAAACATGTGCCATGGATTTTGAAAATTTTAGAGAGAATTTTAAAAGCTTCAAGAGAATTTCAACAATTTTGAGAGGGATTTGAAAAGTTTCAATGGGAATGGGAAGAATTGGGACAAAAATTGGAAAATTTTTAAGGGACTTTGAAAAATTTCAACTGGAATTTTAGCCATTTTTTGACGTGAAATTGTAAACATGTGGACATGGATTTTGAAAATTCTAGAGAGAATTTAAAAGCTTCAAGAGAATTTCAACAATTTTGAGAGGGATTTGAAAAGTTTCAATGGGAATGGGAAGAATTGGGACAAAAATTGGAAAACTTTTGAGGGACTTTGAAAAAATTTCAACTGGAATTTTAGCCATTTTTTGACGTGAAATTGTAAACATGTGGACATGGATTTTGAAAATTCTAGAGAGAATTTTAAAAGCTTCAAGAGAATTTCAACAATTTTGAGAGGGATTGAAAAGTTTCAATGGGAATGGGAAGAATTGGGACAAAAATTGGAAAACTTTTGAGGGACTTTGAAAAAATTTCAACTGGAATTTTAGCCATTTTTTTACGTGAAATTGTAAACATATGGCCATGGATTTTGAAAATTCTAGAGAGAATTTTAAAAGCTTCAACAGAATTTCAACAATTTTGAGAGGGATTTGAAAAGTTTCAATGGGAATGAGAAGAATTGGGACAAAAATTGGAAAATTTTTAAGGGACTTTTGAAAAAATTTCAACTGGAATTTTAGCCATTTTTTGACGTGAAATTGTAAACATGTGGCCATGGATTTTGAAAATTCTAGAGAGAGAATTTTAAAAGCTTCAACAGAATTTCAACAATTTTGAGAGGGATTTGAAAAGTTTCAATGGGAATGGGAAGAATTGGGACAAAAATTGGAAAATTTTTAAGGGACTTAGAAAAAATTTCAACTGGAATTTTAGCCATTTTTTGACGTGAAATTGTAAACATGTGGACATGGATTTTGAAAATTCTAGAGAGAATTTTAAAAGCTTCAAGAGAATTTCAACAATTTTGAGAGGGATTTGAAAAGTTTCAATGGGAATGGGAAGAATTGGGACAAAAATTGGAAAATTTTTAAGGGACTTTGAAAAAATTTCAACTGGAATTTTAGCCATTTTTTTATGTGAAATTGTAAACATGTGGACATGGATTTTGAAAATTCTAGTGAGAATTTTAAAAGCTTTAACAGAATTTCAACAATTTTGAGAGGGATTTGAAAAGTTTCAATGGGAATGGGAAGAATTGGGACAAAAATTGGAAAATTTTTAAGGGACTTTGAAAAAATTTCAACTGGAATTTTAGCCATTTTTTTATGTGAAATTGTAAACATGTGGCCATGGATTTTGAAAATTCTAGAGAGAATTTTAAAAGCTTCAACAGAATTTCAACAATTTTGAGAGGGATTTGAAAAGTTTCAATGGGAATGGGAAGAATTGGGACAAAAATTGGAAAACTTTTAAGGGACTTTGAAAAAATTTCAACTGGAATTTTAGCCATTTTTTGACGTGAAATTGTAAACATGTGGACATGGATTTTGAAAATTCTAGAGAGAATTTTAAAAGCTTCAAGAGAATTTCAACAATTTTGAGAGGAATTTGAAAAGTTTCAATGGGAATGGGAAGAATTGGGACAAAAATTGGAAAACTTTTGAGGGACTTTGAAAAAATTTCAACTGAATTTTAGCCATTTTTTGACGTGAAATTGTAAACATGTGGACATGGATTTTGAAAATTCTAGAGAGAATTTTAAAAGCTTCAAGAGAATTTCAACAATTTTGAGAGGGATTTGAAAAGTTTCAATGGGAATGGGAAGAATTGGGACAAAAATTGGAAAATTTTTAAGGGACTTTGAAAAAATTTCAACTGGAATTTTAGCCATTTTTTGACGTGAAATTGTAAACATGTGGACATGGATTTTGAAAATTCTAGAGAGAATTTTAAAAGCTTCAAGAGAATTTCAACAATTTTGAGAGGGATTTGAAAAGTTTCAATGGGAATGGGAAGAATTGGGACAAAAATTGGAAAATTTTTAAGGGACTTTGAAAAAATTTCAACTGGAATTTTAGCCATTTTTTGACGTGAAATTGTAAACATGTGGACATGGATTTTGAAAATTCTAGAGAGAATTTTAAAAGCTTCAAGAGAATTTCAACAATTTTGAGAGGGATTTGAAAAGTTTCAATGGGAATGGGAAGAATTGGGACAAAAATTGGAAAACTTTTGAGGGACTTTGAAAAAATTTCAACTGGAATTTTAGCCATTTTTTGACATGAAATTGTAAACATGTGGACATGCATTTTGAAAATTCTAGAGAGAATTTTAAAAGCTTCAAGAGAATTTCAACAATTTTGAGAGGGATTTGAAAAGTTTCAATGGGAATGGGAAGAATTGGGACAAAAATTGGAAAACTTTTGAGGGACTTTGAAAAAATTTCAACTGGAATTTTAGCCATTTTTTTACGTGAAATTGTAAACATGTGGACATGGATTTTGAAAATTCTAGAGAGAATTTTAAAAGCTTCAAGAGAATTTCAACAATTTTGAGAGGGATTTGAAAAGTTTCAATGGGAATGGGAAGAATTGGGACAAAAATTGGAAAATTTTTAAGGGACTTTGAAAAAATTTCAACTGGAATTTTAGCCATTTTTTGACGTGAAATTGTAAACATGTGGCCATGGATTTTGAAAATTCTAGAGAGAATTTTAAAAGCTTCAAGAGAATTTCAACAATTTTGAGAGGGATTTGAAAAGTTTCAATGGGAATGGGAAGAATTGGGACAAAAATTGGAAAACTTTTGAGGGACTTTGAAAAAATTTCAACTGGAATTTTAGCCATTTTTTGACGTGAAATTGTAAACATGTGGACTTGGATTTTGAAAATTCTAGAGAGAATTTTAAAAGCTTCAAGAGAATTTCAACAATTTTGAGAGGGATTTGAAAAGTTTCAATGGGAATGGGAAGAATTGGGACAAAAATTGGAAAATTTTTAAGGGACTTTGAAAAAATTTCAACTGGAATTTTAGCCATTTTTTGACGTGAAATTGTAAACAGGTGGACATGGATTTTGAAAATTCTAGAGAGAATTTTAAAAGCTTCAACAGAATTTCTACAATTTTGAGAGGGATTTGAAAAGTTTCAATGGGAATGGGAAGAATTGGGACAAAAATTGGAAAATTTTTAAGGGACTTTGAAAAATTTCAACTGGAATTTTAGCCATTTTTTGACGTGAAATTGTAAACATGTGGCCATGGATTTTGAAAATTTTAGAGAGAATTTTAAAAGCTTCAAGAGAATTTCAACAATTTTGAGAGGGATTTGAAAAGTTTCAATGGGAATGGGAAGAATTGGGACAAAAATTGGAAAATTTTTAAGGGACTTTGAAAAAATTTCAACTGGAATTTTAGCCATTTTTTGACGTGAAATTGTAAACATGTGGACATGGATTTTGAAAATTCTAGAGAGAATTTTAAAAGCTTCAAGAGAATTTCAACAATTTTGAGAGGGATTTGAAAAGTTTCAATGGGAATGGGAAGAATTGGGACAAAAATTGGAAAACTTTTGAGGGACTTTGAAAAAATTTCAACTGGAATTTTAGCCATTTTTTGACGTGAAATTGTAAACATGTGGACATGGATTTTGAAAATTCTAGAGAGAATTTTAAAAGCTTCAACAGAATTTCTACAATTTTGAGAGGGATTTGAAAAGTTTCAATGGGAATGGGAAGAATTGGGACAAAAATTGGAAAACTTTTGAGGGACTTTGAAAAATTTCAACTGGAATTTTAGCCATTTTTTTACGTGAAATTGTAAACATATGGCCATGGATTTTGAAAATTCTAGAGAGAATTTTAAAAGCTTCAACAGAATTTCAACAATTTTGAGAGGGATTTGAAAAGTTTCAATGGGAATGGGAAGAATTGGGACAAAAATTGGAAAATTTTTAAGGGACTTTGAAAAATTTCAACTGGAATTTTAGCCATTTTTTGACGTGAAATTGTAAACATGTGGCCATGGATTTTGAAAATTCTAGAGAGAATTTTAAAAGCTTCAACAGAATTTCAACAATTTTGAGAGGGATTTGAAAAGTTTCAATGGGAATGGGAAGAATTGGGACAAAAATTGGAAAATTTTTAAGGGACTTAGAAAAAATTTCAACTGGAATTTTAGCCATTTTTTGACGTGAAATTGTAAACATGTGGACATGGATTTTGAAAATTCTAGAGAGAATTTTAAAAGCTTCAAGAGAATTTCAACAATTTTGAGAGGATTTGAAAAGTTTCAATGGGAATGGGAAGAATTGGGACAAAAATTGGAAAATTTTTAAGGGACTTTGAAAAAATTTCAACTGGAATTTTAGCCATTTTT
>NW_028115198.1:0-23238 GCF_964273445.1 Streptopelia decaocto
GGACACCGTGTCCCCAGGACCCGTCTGCAACCGCACGTTCGACATGTACGCCTGTTGGGGGGACGGTGTCCCCAACAGCACCGTCACCGTCCCCTGTCCCTGGTACCTGCCCTGGCACCACCGAGGTAACCTGGGGGGGGGTGACCGGTGACACGGGTGACACCGGTGACATGGGTGACATTGGGGACACGGTGTCGCAGTGCGGGACGGGGTGGTGACGCGGCGCTGCGGCCCCGATGGCACTTGGGTGACGGACGAGACGGGGCGGCCCTGGCTGGACCACGAGCAGTGCGGGGACACGCGGGGACAGCAGGAGCTGCAGGTGGGACGTGGGGTGACACTGGGGACATTGGGGGCACTGGGGATATGGGGACATGGGGGACATGGGGGACATGGGGACAAGGGTGGACATGGGGACATGGGGACATGGGGACAAGGGGAGATACGGGGACATGGGGGGCATGGGGACATGGGGGGTATGGGTACATGGGGGACATGGGGACATGGGGGTGACACTGGGGATATGGGGGGCGTGGGGACATTGGGGTGACACTGGGGATATGGGGGACATGGGGACATGGGGGACATGGGGACATGGGGGACATGGGGACATGGGGGACATGGGGGTGACACTGGGGACATGGGGGTGACACTGGGGATATGGGGGACATGGGGACATGGGGACATGGGGAGCACTGGGGACACAGGGGGATATGGAGGATATGGGGGACATGGGGGTGACACTGGGGATATGGGGGACATGGGGACATGGGGACATGGGGGTGACACTGGGGACACAGGGGGATATGGAGGATATGGGGGACATGGGGGTGACACTGGGGATATGGGGGGCACTGGGGAACATGGGGGACATAGGGATATGGGGGGCAAGGGGACATGGGGGTGACATTGGGGATATGGGGGACACTGGGGACATGGGGACATGGGGGTGACACTGGGGATATGGGGGACATGGGGACATGGGGGTGACACTGGGGATATGGGGGACATGGGGACATTGGGGACATGGGGGTGACACTGGGGATATGGGGGACATGGGGACATGGGGACATGGGGGTGACACTGGGGATATGGGGGACATGGGGACATGGGGGTGACACTGGGGATATGGGGACATGGGGACATGGGGGTGACACTGGGGATATGGGGGACATGGGGATATGGGGGACATGGGGACGTGGGGACATGGGGGTGACACTGGGGATATGGGGGACATGGGGACATGGGGGACATGAGGGTGACACTGGGGATATGGGTGACACTGGGGATATGGGGAACATGGGGACATGGGGGACATGGGGACATGGGGGTGACACTGGGGATATGGGGGACATGGGGACATGGGGACATGGGGGTGACACTGGGGATATGGGGGACATGGGGACGTGGGGACATGGGGGTGACACTGGGGATATGGGGGACATGGGGACATGGGGACATGGGGGTGACACTGGGGATATGGGGGGCATGGGGACATGAGGGACATGGGGAGCACTGGGGACACAGGGGGATATGGAGGATATGGGGGTGACACTGGGGATATGGGGGACATGGGGACATGGGGACATGGGGACATGGGGACAGGGGGGATATGGGGACATGGGGGGACATGGGGAGACATGGGGACATGGGGTGACACTGGGGACACAGGGACGGGGGAACACTGGGGGACATGGGGACATGGGGGACATGGGGGTACAGGGGGTGACACTGGGGACATGGGGACATGTCCTTGTGTCCCCTCTGCTGTCACCCGTGTCACCGCTGTGCCAGCCCCGGTGCCACCCGCTGTCCCTTGTCCCCCCCCCGCTGTCCCTTGTCCCCCCCCCGCTGTCCCTTGTCCCCCTCTGTGCCATGTCCCCGGTGCCACCCGCTGTCCCTTGTCCCCCCCCCCCGCTGTCCCTTGTCCCCCTCTGTGCCATGTCCCCGGTGCCACCCGCTGTCCCTTGTCCCCCCCCCGCTGTCCCTTGTCCCCCCCCCGCTGTCCCTTGTCCCCCTCTGTGCCGTGTCCCCGGTGCCACCTGGTGCCACCATGTGCCACCCGCTGCCACATGTGGCGCTGCCACGTGTCACCCCCCGCGGGACGCGGTGCCACGTGTGTCACCTCCCCCCCGCCGGGTCGTGCTGCGCCGGGTGACAAATGGGACACGGGTGACAAATGGGACACGGGTGACAAATGGGCCGCGCCCCGGGGCCGTGTCCTGTGTCACCGTGTCGCTGTCCCCGTCCCTTGTCCCCCCTCCTTGTCCCCACGATGTCCCCATGATGTCCCATGTCCCCATGTCCCTGTTTCCCCTCCCTGTCCCTTGTCCCCTGTCCCCCCCATGTCCCCTGTCCCCACTCCCTGTCCCCATGATGTCCCCATGATGTCCCCACGATGTCCCCTGTCCCCTGCCCATCCCCACGATGTCCCCACAATGTCCCCACGATGTCCCCACGATGTCCCCATGATGTCCCCACGATGTCCCATGTCCCCTCCCCATCCCCACGTCCCCACGATGTCCCCACGATGTCCCCATGATGTCCCCTGTCCCCTCCCCATCCCCTGTCCCCCCTCCCTGTCCCTTGTCCCCTGTTCCCTGACCCCTCCCTGTCCCTACAATGTCCCCACAATGTCCCCATGATGTCCCCATGATGTCCCATGTCCCCATGATGTCCCCATGATGTCCCATGTCCCCATGATGTCCCCGTGATGTCCCCACAATGTCCCCATGATATCCCCATGATGCCCCATGTCCCCATGATGTCCCCATGATGTCCCATGTCCCCATGATGTCCCCGTGATGTCCCATGTCCCCACACTGTCCCCATGTTATCTCCACAATGTCCCCTGTCCCCTCCATATCCCCATGATGTCCCCATGATGTCCCCGCAATGTCCCCACACTGTCCCTATGATATCCCCATGATGTCCCATGTCCCCATGATGTCCCCATGATGTCCCCATGATATCCCCATGATGCCCCCATGATGTCCCCATGATGTCCCCACGCTGTCCCCACACTGTCCCTATGATATCCCCATGATGTCCCCTTGATGTCCCCATGATGTCCCATGTCCCCATGATGTCCCCTCAATGTCCCCATGATATCCCCATGATGTCCCATGTCCCCACACTGTCCCCATGATATCCCCATGATATCCCCATGATGTCCCATGTCCCCATGATGTCCCCACGCTGTCCCCATGCTGTCCCCACACTGTCCCCATGATATCCCCATGATGTCCCCACGCTGTCCCCACACTGTCCCTATGATATCCCCATGATGTCCCATGTCCCCATGATGTCCCCATGCTGTCCCCACACTGTCCCTATGATATCCCCATGATGTCCCATGTCCCCATGATGTCCCCATGATGTCCCCATGATATCCCCATGATGTCCCATGTCCCCATGATGTCCCCATGATATCCCCATGATGTCCCCATGATATCCCATGTCCCCATAATGTCCCCATGATATCCCCATGATATCCCCATGATGTCCCATGTCCCCATGACGTCCCCACACCGTCCCTATGATATCCCCATGATGTCCCATGTCCCCTCCACATCCCCATGATGTCCCCGTGATGTCCCCATGATGTCCCCATGTTATCCCATGTCCCCATAATGTCCCCATGATATCCCCATGATATCCCCATGATGTCCCATGTCCCCATGAAGTCCCCGTGATGTCCCTATGATATCCCATGATGTCCCCATGATATCCCCATGATGTCCCATGTCCCATGATGTCCCCGTGATGTCCCCATGCTGTCCCCACACTGTCCCTATGATATCCCCATGATATCCCATGTCCCCATGATGTCCCCTCAATGTCCCCATGATGTCCCCATGATGTCCCATGATCTCCCCACATCCCCCTGATGTCCCCGTGATGCCCCCATGATGCCCCCATGATGTCCCCGCAATGTCCCCACCCTGTCCCCACGCTGTCCCATGATGTCCCCATGATGTCCCCACGCTGTCCCTTGATGTCCCCTCAATGTCCCCCAGCGCCACGCGTGGTTGCTGGAGCAGTTCCGCCTGCTCTACACCGTGGGTTACTCCGTGTCCCTCGTCGCCCTCGTCCTCGCTCTGCTCCTCCTCCTCCTCTTCAGGTACCTCCGGGGTGGGGGCACCCATGGGTGCTGGGGGGGGCGCCCATGGGTGCCGTCACCCCCCCGCGTCCCCGTGTCCCCGCAGGCGCCTGCGCTGCACCCGTAACGTGATCCACGCCAACCTGTTCGCGTCCTTCGTGCTGCGCGCCGGGGCCATCCTGGCCAGGGACGCCCTGCTGGGACGTCACCTGCGGGGCTGGGGACAAGGGGACATCGGGGACATGGCGGGGGAGCAGGTGGGGACACGTGGGGACGTTGGGGGGGAGCAGGGGGGACATATGGGGACGTTGTGGGGGAGCAGGTGGGGACACATGGACAACCGGGGCCATCCTGGCCAGGGGCTCCTTTCTGGGACGTCACCTGCGGGGCTGGGGACAAGGGGACATCGGGGACATGGCGGGGGAGCAGGTGGGGACACGTGGGAACGTTGGGGGGGAGCAGGGGGGACATCATGGGGGACATGGGGACATTGTGGGGAGCAGGTGGGGACACGTGGGGACACTGGGGACATTGTGGGGGACACATGGGGGACATGGGGACACTGGGGACATCATGGGGGAGTAGGTGGGGACACGTGGGGACACATGGGGGACATGGGGACACTGGGGATATCATGGGGGAGTAGGTGGGGACACATGGGGGGCACGTGGGGACATGGGGACACATGGGGGACACATGGGGACATTGTGGGGGACACATGGGGGACATGGTGACACTGGGGACATTGTGGGGAGCAGGTGGGGACACATGGGGGACATGGGGACATTGTGGGGGAGCAGGTGGGGACACGTGGGGACACTGGGGACATTGTGGGGGACACATGGGGGACACTGGGGACATTGTGGGAGAGGAGGTGGGGACGCGTGGGGACACATGGGGGACATGGGGACATCATGGGGACATTGTGGGGGACACATGGGGGACATGGGGACATCATGGGGACATTGTGGGGAGCAGGTGGGGACACATGAGGGACATGGGGACATTGTGGGGGCCACATGGGGACATGGGGACATTGTGGGGAGCAGGTGGGGACACGTGGGGGACACATGGGGGACATGGGGACATTGGGGACATCATGGAGGAGTAAGTGGGGACACGTGGGGGACACGTGGGGGGACATGGGGACATTGTGGGGGAGCAGGTGGGGACACGTGGGGACACATGGGGGACATGGGGACACTGGGGACATCATGGAGGAGTAAGTGGGGACACGTGGGGGACACATGGGGGGACATGGGGACATTGTGGGGGAGCAGGTGGGGACACATGGGGGACACGTGGGGACATGGGGACATTGTGGAGGACACATGGGGGACATGGGGACACTGGGGACATTGTGGGGAGCAGGTGGGGACATCATGGGGGACATGGGGACATTGTGGGGGAGCAGGTGGGGACACGTGGGGACACATGGGGACACTGGGGACATCATGGGGGAGTAAGTGGGGACACGTGGGGGACACATGGGGGACATGGGGACATTGTGGGGGAGCAGGTGAGGATACATGGGGGACACATGGGGGACATGGGGACACTGGGGACATCATGGGGGAGTAGGTGGGGACACATGGGGGGCACGTGGGGGGACATGGGGACACATGGGGGACACATGGGGACATGGGGACATTGTGGGGGAGCAGGTGGGGACACATGGGGGACACTGGGGACATTGTGGGGGACACATGGGGGACATGGGGACACTGGGGACATTGTGGGGAGCAGGTGGGGACACATGGACAAGCTGGGGCCATTCTGCTCAGGGACTCCCTTCTGGGACGTCACCTGCGGGCCTGGGGACATGGGGACATCGGGGACATGGCGGGGGAGCAGGTGGGGACACGTGGGGACACGTGGGGACGTTGTGGGGGAGCAGGTGGGGACACATGGGGGACACATTGGGGACATGGGGACATCATGGGGGAGCAGGTGGGGACACATGGGGACACATGGGGGACACATGGGGGACATGGGGACATTGGGGACATCATGGGGGAGCAGGTGGGGACACATGGGGGACATGGGGGACATGGGGACAATGTGGGGGACACATGGGGGACATGGTGACCCTGGGGACATTGTGGGGAGCAGGTGGGGACATCATGGGGGACACATGGGGGGACATGGGGACATCATGGGGGAGCAGGTGGGGACACGTGGGGGACACATGGGGGACATGGTGACACTGGGGACATTGTGGGGAGCAGGTGGGGACACATGGGGGACATGGGGACATCATGGGGGAGCAGGTGGGGACACGTGAGGGACATGGGGACATCGTGGGGAGTAGGTGGGGACACGTGGGGACACATGGGGGACATGGGGACATTGTGGGGGAGCAGGTGGGGACACATGGGGGACACATGGGGGACATGGGGACACTGGGGACATCATGGGGGAGTAGGTGGGGACACATGGGGGGCACGTGGGGGACATGGGGACATCATGGGGGACACATGGGGACATGGGGACATTGTGGGGGAGCAGGTGGGGACACATGGGGGACACGTGGGGGACATGGGGACATTGTGGAGGACACATGGGGGACATGGGGACACTGGGGACATCGTGGGGAGTAGGTGGGGACACGTGGGGACACATGGGGGACATGGGGACATTGGGGATATCATGGGGGAGTAAGTGGGGACACGTGGGGGACACGTGGGGACATGGGGACATTGTGGGGGACACATGGGGGACATGGGGACATGGGGACATTGTGGAGGACACATGGGGGACATGGGGACACTGGGGACCTTGTGGGGGAGCAGGTGGGGACACGTGGGGGATATGGGGACACATGGGGACATTGTGGGGAGCAGGTGGGGACACATGGGGGACACATGGGGACATGGGGACATTGTGGGGGAGCAGGTGGGGACACATGGGGGACACATGGGGGACATGGGGACATTGTGGGGAGCAGGTGGGGATGCGTGGGGACACTGGGGACATTGTGGGGGACACATGGGGGACATGGTGACACTGGGGACATTGTGGGGAGCAGGTGGGGACACATGGGGGACACGTGGGGGGACATGGGGACATTGTGGGGGACACATGGGGACATGGGGACATTTTGGGGGAGCAGGTGGGGACACGTGGGGCACATGGGGACACATGGGGGACACATTGGGGACATGGGGACGTTGTGGGGGAGCAGGTGGGGACACATGGGGGACACATTGGGGACATGGGGACATCGGGGACATGGCGGGGGAGCAGGTGGGGACATCATGGGGGACATGGGGACATCATGGGGGAGCAGGTGGGGATGCGTGGGGACACTGGGGACATTGTGGGGGACACATGGGGACATGGGGACATTGTGGGGGACACATGGGGGACATGGGGACACTGGGGACATTGTGGGGAGCAGGTGGGCACACGTGGGGGACATGGGGACATCGTGGGGGAGCAGGTGGGGACACGTGGGGGACACATGGGGACATGGGGACATTGTGGGGGACACATGGGGGACATGGGGACATGGGGACATTGTGGGGAGCAGGTGGGGACACGTGGGGGAGACATGGGGGACATGGGGACACTGGGGATATCATGGGGGAGTAGGTGGGGACACATGGGGGGCACATGGGGGGACATGGGGACACATGGGGGACACATGGGGACATGGGGACATTGTGGGGGAGCAGGTGGGGGACACGTGGGGGACATGGGGACACATGGGGCCATTGTGGGACAGGAGGTGGGGACACATGGGGGACACATGGGGGACATGGGGACATCGTGGGGGACACATGGGGGACATGGGGACATCGTGGGGACATTGTGGGAGAGGAGGTGGGGACACGTGGGGAACATGGGGACATCATGGGGACATTGTGGGACAGGAGGTGGGGACACATGGGGGACACATGGGGACATGGGGACATTGTGGGGGACACATGGGGGACATGGGGACACTGGGGACATCATGGGGGAGTAAGTGGGGACACGTGGGGGGCACATGGGGGGACATGGGGACACATGGGGGACACATGGGGACATGGGGACATTGTGGGGGAGTAGGTGGGGACACATGGGGGACACATGGGGGACACGGGGACATTGTGAAGGACACATGGGGGACATGGTGACACTGGGGACATTGTGGGGAGCAGGTGGGGACATCATGGGGGACATGGGGACATTGTGGGGGACACATGGGGGACATGGGGACACATGGGGACATCGTGGGAGAGGAGGTGGGGACACATGGACAACCGGGGCCATTCTGCCCAGGGACGCCCTGCTGGGACGTCACCTGCGGGGCTGGGGACAAGGGGACATCGGGGACATGGCGGGGGAGCAGGTGGGGACATCATGGGGGACATGGGGACATTGTGGGGGAGCAGGTGGGGACACGTGGGGACACGTGGGGACGTTGTGGGGGAGCAGGTGGGGACACATGGGGGACACATTGGGGACATGGGGACATCATGGGGGAGCAGGTGGGGACACATGGGGACACATGGGGGACACAAGGGGAACATGGGGACATTGGGGACATCATGGGGGAGTAGGTGGGGACACATGGGGGACACATGGGGGGACATGGGGACATCATGGGGGAGCAGGTGGGGACACGTAGGGGACACATGGGGGACATGGGGACACTGGGGACATTGTGGGGGAGCAGGTGGGGACATGTAGGGGACATGGGGACATCGTGGGGAGTAGGTGGGGACACGTGGGGACACATGGGGGACATGGGGACATCATGGGGGAGTAGGTGGGGACACATGGGGGACATGGGGGACATGGGGACAATGTGGGGGACACATGGGGGACATGGGGACACTGGGGACATCATGGGGGAGTAGGTGGGGACACATGGGGGACACATGGGGGACATGGGGACACTGGGGACATCATGGGGGAGTAGGTGGGGACACATGGGGGACACGTGGGGGGACATGGGGACATCGTGGGGGACACATGGGGGACATGGGGACATTGTGGGAGAGGAGGTGGGGACACATGAGGGACATGGGGACATTGTGGGGGACACATGGGGGACATGGGGACATCATGGGGACATCGTGGGGAGCAGGTGGGGCCACATGGGGACATTGTGGGGGAGCAGGTGGGGGCACGTGGGGGACACATGGGGGACATGGGGACATTGTGGAGGACACATGGGGGACATGGTGACACTGGGGACATTGTGGGGAGCAGGTGGGGACACATGGGGGACACATGGGGACACATGGGGGAGCAGGTGGGGATACGTGGGGACATTGTGGGGGAGCAGGTGGGGACACATGGACAACCGGGGCCATTCTGCCCAGGGACGCCCTGCTGGGACGTCACCTGCGGGGCTGGGGACATGGGGACATCGGGGACATGGCGGGGGAGCAGGTGGGGACACGTGGGGACATGGGGACGTTGTGGGGAGCAGGTGGGGACACATGAGGGACATGGGGACATTGTGGGGAGCAGGTGGGGCCACATGGGGACATGGGGACATTGTGGGGGAGCAGGTGGGGACACATGGGGGACACGTGGGGACATGGGGACATTGTGGAGGACACATGGGGGACACTGGGGACATTGTGGGGAGCAGGTGGGGACACATGGGGGACATGGGGACATTGTGGGGGAGCAGGTGGGGACATTGTGGGGGACACATGGGGGACATGGGGACATTGGGGACATCATGGAGGAGTAAGTGGGGACACGTGGGGGACACGTGGGGGGACATGGGGACATTGTGGGGGCCACATGGGGACATGGGGACATTGTGGGGGAGCAGGTGGGGACACGTGGGGACACATGGGGACACTGGGGACATCATGGGGGAGTAAGTGGGGACACGTGGGGGACACATGGGGGACATGGGGACATTGTGAGGGACACATAGGGGACATGGGGACATTGTGGGGGAGCAGGTGGGGGCACGTGGGGGACACATGGGGGACATGGGGACATCATGGGGGACACATGGGGGACATGGGGACATTGTGGGGGACACGTGGGGGACATGGGGACATTGTGGGGGACACATGGGGGACATGGGGACATCATGGGGACATTGTGGGGAGCAGGTGGGGACACATGGGGACACTGGGGACATTGTGGGGGACACATGGGGGACATGGGGACACATGGGGACATCATGGGGGAGCAGGTGGGGACACATGGGGGACATGGGGACACTGGGGACATCATGGGGGAGTAGGTGGGGACACGTGGGGGACACGTGGGGGGACATGGGGACATTGTGGGGAGCAGGTGGGGACACATGGGGGACACATGGGGACATGGGGACACCTGGGACATCATGGGGGAGTAGGTGGGGACACGTGGGGGACACATTGGGGACATGGGGACATTGTGGGGGACACATGGGGGACATGGGGACATCATGGGGACATTGTGGGGAGCAGGTGGGGACATCATGGGGGACATGGGGACATCATGGGGGAGCAGGTGGGGACGCATGGGGACACTGGGGACATGGGGACATTGTGGGGGACACATGGGGGACATGGGGACATCGTGGGAGAGGAGGTGGGGACACATGAGGGACATGGGGACATTGTGGGGGACACATGGGGGACATGGGGACATTGGGGACATCATGGGGAATAGGTGGGGACACATGGGGGACATGGGGACATTGTGGGTAGCAGGTGGGGACACGTGGGGGACATTGTGGGGGACATGGGGACACTGGGGACATCATGGGGGAGTAGGTGGGGACACGTGGGGGGCACGTGGGGACATGGGGACACATGGGGGACACATGGGGACATGGGGACATTGTGGAGGACACATGGGGACATGGGGACACTGGGGACATTGTGGGGAGCAGGTGGGGACACATGGGGACATGGGGACATTGTGGGGGACACATGGGGGACATGGGGACATTGTGGGGGACACATGGGGGACATGGGGACACATGGGGACATCGTGGGAGAGGAGGTGGGGACACATGGACAAGCTGGGGCCATTCTGCCCAGGGACGCCCTGCTGGGACGCCACCTGCGGGCGTGGGGACAAGGGGACATCGGGGACATGGCGGGGGAGCAGGTGGGGACACGTGGGGACATGGGGACATCATGGGGGAGCAGGTGGGGATGCGTGGGGACACTGGGGCATTGTGGGGGACACATGGGGACATGGGGACACTGGGGACATTGTGGGGAGCAGGTGGGGACACATGGGGGACATGTTGGGGACATGGGGACGTTGTGGGGGACACATGGGGGACATGGGGACATTGGGGGGAGCAGGTGGGGACACAAGGGGGACATGGGGACACATGGGGACATTGTGGGAGAGGAGGTGGGGACACGTGGGGGACATGGGGACATTGTGGGGGACACATGGGGGACATGGGGACATTGGGGACATCATGGGGAATAGGTGGGGACACGTGGGGGACATGTGGGGGGACATGGGGACATTGTGGAGGACACATGGGGGACATGGTGACACTGGGGACCTTGTGGGGGAGCAGGTGGGGACACATGGGGGACATGGGGACACATGGGGACATCATGGGGGAGTAGGTGGGGACACATGGGGGACACGTGGGGGACATGGGGACATTGTGGGGGAGCAGGTGGGGACATCATGGGGGACAGATGGGGGACATGGGGACGTTGTGGGGGGCAGGTGGGGACACGTGGGGGACACATGGGGGACATGGGGACACATGGGGACATCGTGGGAGAGGAGGTGGGGACACGTGGGGGACATGGGGATATCATGGGGGAGCAGGTGGGAACGCGTGGGGACACTGGGGACATTGTGGGAGAGGAGGTGGGGACACATGGGGACATGGGGACATGGGGACATCATGGGGGAGTAAGTGGAGACACGTGGGGGACATGGGGACACATGGGGGACACATGGGGACATTGTGGGGAGCAGGTGGGGACACGTGGGGGACATGGGGACATTGTGGGGGCCACATGGGGACATGGGGACATCATGGGGGAGCAGGTGGGGACACATGGGGGACACATGGGGGACATGGGGACATTGTGGAGGACACATGGGGGACATGGGGACACTGGGGACATTGTGGGGAGCAGGTGGGGACACATGGGGGACATGGGGACATTGTGGGGGAGTAGGTGGGGACACATGGGGACACATGGGGACATGGGACATTGTGGGGGAGCAGGTGGGGACATGTGGGGGACACATGGGGACATGGGGACATTGTGGAGGACACATGGGGGACATGGTGACACTGGGGACATTGTGGGGAGCAGGTGGGGACATCATGGGGGACACATGGGGGACACAGGGACACTGGGGACATCACGGGGGGTTGTTCCCTCCACACTCTCGGTGCCACCCCCCCCTTGTCCCCCCCCGTGCGTGTCCCCTGAGTGTCCCGTGTCCCCAGGCGCTGGCCGGCTGCCGCCTGGCGCAGGTGCTCACCCAGTACTGCGTGGGTGCCAACTACGGGTGGCTGCTGGCCGAGGGGCTGTTCCTGCACAAGCTGCTGGTGCTCGTCACCTTCCCGGGCCAGCGCTGCCTGCCCGCCTTCCTGCTGCTGGGCTGGGGTCAGTGTCCCCTACTGTCCCCGAGTGTCACCAAGTGTCCCCAGGGGTGTCCCTGTCTCCATTCTCCCACCACAGGGGTGTCCATGGGGGTCCCTGTCTCCATTTCCCCCACCCCAAGGGAATCCTCTGTCCCCAAGTGTGTCCCCAAGTGTCCCCAGGGGTGTCCCCGAGTGTCCCCAGGTGTCCCCAAGTGTCCCTGAGTGTCCCCGAGTGTTCCCTGGGGTGTCCCTGTCTCCATTCCACCACCACAGGGGTGTCCCCAAGTGTCCCCAAGGGAATCCCTGGTCCCTGTCAGTGTCCCCAAGTGTCCCCAAGTGTCCCCAAGGGAATCGCTGGTCCCTGGGGGTGTCCCCAAGTGTCCCCAAGTGTCCCCAAGGGAATCCCTGGTCCCTGGGGGTGTCCCCAAGTGTCCCCAGGGGTGTCCCTGAGTGTCCCCGAGTGTCCCCAGGTGTCCCATGGGAGTCCCTGTCCCCATTTCCCCCACCCCAGAGGTGTCCCCAACGGAATCCCAGGTCCCTGGGGGTGTCCCCAAGTGTCCCCAGGTGTCCCCAGGGGTGTCCCTGTCCCCATTCCCCCACCACAGGGTGTCCATGGGGGTCCCTGTCCCCGTTTCCACCACCCCAGGGGTGTCCATGGGGGTCCCTGTCTCCATTCCCACCACCACAGGGTGTCGCCAAGTGTCCCCAGGGGTGTCCCCGAGTGTCCCCAGGTGTCCCCAAGTGTCCCCGAGTGTCCCCAGGGGTGTCCTTGTCTCAATTCCCCCACCACAGGGGTGTCCCCGGGTGTCCCTGTCCCCGTTTCCACCACCCCAGGGTGTCCCCAAGTGTCCCCAAGGGAATCCCTGGTCCCTATGAGTGTCCCCAAGTGTCCCCAGGGGTGTCCCCAGGTGTCCCCAAGTGTCCCCAAGGGAATCCCTGGTCCCTGGGGGTGTCCCCAAGTGAATCCGTGGTCCCTGTCAGTGTCGCCGAGTGTCCCCAGGTGTCACCAAGTGTCCCTGAGTGTCCCCAGGTGTCCCAGGGGTGTCCCTTTCCCCATTTCCCCCACCCCAGGGGTGTCCCCAAGGGAATCCCTGGTCCCTGGGGGTGTCCCCAAGTGTCCCCAAGGGTGTCCCTGTCCCCATCTGCCCCTCCAGGCTTGTCCTTGTCCCCATTCCCCGCCCCAAGTCATGTCCCCAAGCGAATCCCATTCGCTGCTGATGTCCCCAAGTGTCCCCAAGTGTCCCCAAATGTCCCCCCAGGTGCTCCCGTCCTCTTCGTTGTCCCCTGGGTGGTGGCCCGTGCCCTCTACGAGAACGAAGGGTGAGGCCGCTGTCACCGCGTCCCCACATTGTCACCCCCTCTTCGGGGACACCGCTGTCCCCAAGACGGTGACACGAGTGTCCCCAAGGGGGTGACACGAGTGTCCCCACCGCAGGTGCTGGGAGAGGAACGAGAAGGCGGCGGTTTGGTGGATCATCCGCTGTCCCATCCTGGTGGCCGTGGCGGTGGGTGGCATTGTCCCCAACCCTGGTGACATCACGGTGTCACCACCTCAATGACATCACGGTGTCACCTTCCCAATGACATCACGGTGTCACCTTCCCGGTGACATCACGGTGTCACCACCCCATTAACATCAAGGTGTCACCACCTCGGTGACATCACGGTGTCACCACCCCAGTGACATCACGGTGTCACCACCCCAATGACATCATGTTGTCAACCACCCCGGTGACATCGCGGTGTCACCTTCCCGGTGACATCACAGTCTCACCAGCCCAATGACATCATGTTGTCACCACCCTATTGACATCACGGTGTCACCACCCCGATGACATCATGTTGTCACCTCCCTGGTGGCATCACGGTGTCACCACCCCAGTGACATCACGGTGTCACCTCCCCGGTGACATCATGGTCTCACCATCCCATTGACATCATGGTGTCACCACCCCCGTGACATCGCAGTGTCACCACCCCAATGACATCACGGTGTCACCACCCCAATGACATCATGTTGTCACCACCCCGATGACATCACGGTGTCACCACCCCAATGACATCACGGTGTCACCACCCCATTGACATCATGTTGTCACCTTCCCAATGACATCACGGTGTCACCTCCCTGGTGACATCATGTTGTCACCACCCCGATGACATCACGGTGTCACCTTCCCAATGACATCACGGTGTCACCTCCCTGGTGACATCATGTTGTCACCACCCCAATGACATCACGGTGTCACCATCCCATTGACATCACAGTGTCACCACCCTATTGACATCACGGTGTCACCACCCCAATGACATCATGTTGTCACCTTCCCAATGACATCATGGTGTCACCACCCTGGTGACATCACGGTGTCACCTCCCCGGTGACATGGCAGTGTCACCACCCCAATGACATCGCGGTGTCACCACCCTACTGACATCACAGTGTCATCACCTCGGTGACATCACGGTGTCACCTTCCTGGTGACATTGCAGTGTCACCACCCCAATGACATCACGGTGTCACCACCCTGCTCACATATCAGTGTCACCACCCAGTGACATCGTGGTGTCACCACCCCATTGACATCACGGTGTCACCACCTCAGTGACATCACAGTCTCACCACCCCAATGACATCATGTTGTCACCTTCCCAGTGACATCACGGTGTCACCACCCCAATGAAATCACGGTGTCACCTCCCTGATGACATCATGTTGTCACCACCCTATTGACATCACGGTGTCACCACCCCAATGACATCACGGTGTCACCTTCCCGGTGACATATCTGTGTCACCACCCCAATGACATCACGGTGTCACCACCCCAATGACATCATGTTGTCACAACCTTGGTGACATCACGGTGTCACCACCCTATTGACATCACAGTGTCACCACCCCAGTGACATTGCGGTGTCACCTCCCCGGTGACATCACAGTCTCACCAGCCCAATGACATCATGTTGTCACCACCCTATTGACATCACGGTGTCACCACCCCATTGACATCATGTTGTCACCTTCCCAATGACATCGCGGTGTCACCACCCCAGTGACATCATGTTCTCACCTCCCCGGTGACATCGCGGTGTCACCTCCCCAGTGACATGACGGTCTCACCACCCCAATGAAATCAGGGTGTCATCTTCCCAATGACATCACGGTGTCACCTCCCTGGTGACATCGTGGTGTCACCACCCCAATGACATCATGTTGTCACCATCCCATTGACATCATGGTGTCACCACACCGATGACATCATGGTGTCACCTCCCCAATGACATAATGTCCTCACCACCCCAGTGACATATCAGTGTCACCACCCCAATGACATCACGGTGTCACCTCCCCAATGACATCACGGTGTCACCTCCCCAATGACATCACGGTGTCACCACCCCAATGACATCATGTTGTCACCACCTCGGTGACATCATGGTGTCACCTCCCCATTGGCATCACGGTGTCACCACCCCAGTGACATGACGGTCTCACCACCCCAATGAAATCAGGGTGTCATCTCCCCAATGACATCACGGTGTCACCACCCCATTGACATCATGTTGTCACCTCCCCGGTGACATCACGGTGTCACCTCCCCGGTGACGTCGCGGTGTCCCCGTGTCCCCAGGTGAACTTCGTGGTGTTCGTGCGCATCGTCCGCATCCTGGTGGCCAAAGTGCGGGCGCACCAGGTGGCCCGTGGGGACACCCGGCTCAGGTGGGGACACGGCGGGGACGCGGGGGGGACACGCGGGTGGCACCGAGTGGCCTCGTCCCCGTCGTGTCCCTGTGGTGGCCCTGGGGTGGCTCTGTGTCCCCAAGTGTGTCCCCAAGTGTGTCCCCATCCCTATAATGTCCCCAAGTGTGTCCCCATCCCATCATGTCCCCAAGTGTGTCCCCAAGTTTGTCCCCACCCCCATAATGTCCCCAAGTGTTTCCCCAGCCCTATAACGTCCCCATGTGTGTCCCCATCCCTATAATGTCCCCAAGTGTGTCCCCAAGTGTGTCCCCAAGTGTGTCCATCCCATCATGTCCCCAAGTGTGTCCACAAATGTGTCCCCAAGTGTGTCCCCATCCCATCATGTCCCCAAGTGTGTCCACAAGTGTGTCCTCATCCCTATAATGTCCCCAAGTGTGTCCCCAAGTGTGTCCCCACCCCCATAATGTCCCCAAGTGTGTCCCCATCCCATCATGTCCCCAAGTGTGTCCCCAAGTGTGTCCCCACCCCCATAATGTCCCCAAGTGTGTCCCCAGCCCTATAATGTCCCCAAGTGTGTCCCCACCCCCATAATGTCCCCAAGTGTGTCCCCATGTGTGTCCCCAACCCTATCATGTCCCCAAGTGTGTCCCCACCCCCATCATGTCCCCAAGTGTGTCCCCACCGCCGTAATGTCCCCAAGTGTGTCCCCATGTGTGTCCCCATCCCTATCATGTCCCCAAGAGTGTCCCCAAGTGTGTCCCCATCCCTATAATGTCCCCATGTGTGTCCCCATGTGTGTCCCCATCCCTATAATGTCCCCATGTGTGTCCCCATCCCTATAATGTCCCCAAGTGTGTCCCCATCCCATCATGTCCCCAAGTGTGACCCCAAGTGTGTCCCCCTCATAATGTCCCCAAGTGTGTCCCCAAGTGTGTCCCCATCCCTATAATGTCCCCAAGAGTGTCCCCAAGTGTGTCCCCACCCCATAATGTCCCCAAGAGTGTCCCCATGTGTGTCCCCACCCTCATCATGTCCCCAAGTGTGTCCCCATTGCTGTGTTACCACCACAGTGTGTCGCGGGGATGTCCCGGGGGTGTCCCCGCTGTCCCCGTTGTCCCCACGGGTGTCCCTGCTGTCCCCATTGGTGTCCCCATTGTCCCCACGGTGTCCCCATTGTCCCCATGGTGTCCCCTTGTCCCCATTGCTGTCCCCATTGTCCCCACGGGTGTCCCCATTGTCCCCATGGTGTCCCCATTGTCCCCATTGGTGTCCCCATTGTTCCCAGTGGTGTCCCCATTGTCCCCATGGGTGTCCCCATTGATGTCCCCATTGTCCCCACGGGTGTCCCCATTGTCCCCATGGTGTCCCCATTGTCCCCATTGGTGTCCCCATTGTTCCCAGTGGTGTCCCCATTGTCCCCGTTGTCCCTATGGGTGTCCCCATTGTCCCCACAGGTGTCCCCATTGGTGTCCCCATTGTCCCCGTTGTCCCCATTGGTGTCCCCATTGTCCCCATGGTGTCCCCATTGTCCCCATGGGTGTTCCCGTTGGTGTCCCCATTGTCCCCATTGGTGTCCCCACTGTCCCCACGGTGTCCCCATTGTCCCCATGGTGTCCCCATTGTCCCCACGGGTGTCCCCATTGTCCCCATTGGTGTCCCCGCTGTCCCCACGGTGTCCCCATTGTCCCCATGGTGTCCCCATTGTCCCCATTGGTGTCCCCATTGTTCCCAGTGGTGTCCCCATTGACCCCGTTGTCCCTATGGGTGTCCCCATTGTCCCCACAGGTGTCCCCATTGGTGTCCCCATTGTCCCCGTTGTCCCCATTGGTGTCCCCATTGTCCCCATGGTGTCCCCATTGTCCCCATGGGTGTCCCCGTTGGTGTCCCCATTGTCCCCAGTGGTGTCCCCATTGTCCCCATTGTCCCTATGGGTGTCCCCATTGGTGTCCCCATTGTCCCCATTGTCCCCATTGTCCCCACTGTCCCCATTGTCCCCATTGTCCCCACTGTCCCCACTGTCCCCATTGTCCCCATTGTCCCCATGTCCCCATTGTCCCCACTGTCCCCATTGTCCCCACTGTCCCCACTGTCCCCATTGTCCCCATTGTCCCCACTGTCCCCATTGTCCCCATTGCCCCCATTGTCCCCATTGTCCCCACTGTCCCCATTGTCCCCATTGTCCCCACTGTCCCCACTGTCCCCATTGTCCCCATTGCCCCCATTGTCCCCATTATCCCCATTGTCCCCATGTCCCCATTGTCCCCACTGTCCCCACTGTCCCCATTGTCCCCATTGTCCCCATGTCCCCATTGTCCCCACTGTCCCCATTGTCCCCACTGTCCCCACTGTCCCCATTGTCCCCATTGTCCCCACTGTCCCCATTGTCCCCATTGTCCCCATTATCCCCATTGTCCCCATGTCCCCATGTCCCCACTGTCCCCACTGTCCCCATTGTCCCCATTGTCCCCACTGTCCCCATGTCCCCATTGTCCCCACTGTCCCCATTGTCCCCATGTCCCCATTGTCCCCACTGTCCCCACTGTCCCCATTGTCCCCATTGTCCCCACTGTCCCCATTGTCCCTGTTGTCCCCATGTCCCCATTGTCCCCATTGTCCCCACTGTCCCCATGGTGTCCCCATTGTCCCCACTGTCCCAACTGTCCCCACTGTCCCCATTGTCCCCATGTCCCCACTGTCCCCACTGTCCCCATTGTCCCCACTGTCCCCATGTCCCCACTGTCCCCACTGTCCCCATTGTCCCCACTGTCCCCACTGTCCCCACTGTCCCCACTGTCCCCATGTCCCCACTGTCCCCACTGTCCCCATTGTCCCCATTGTCCCCATTGTCCCCATTGCCCCCATTGTCCCCACTGTCCCCACTGTCCCCACTGTCCCCATGTCCCCAGGCTGGCGCGCTCCACGCTGACGCTGATCCCGCTGCTGGGGGTGCACGAGGTGGCCTTTGCGCTGGCGGGGGAGGGGCAGGGGGGGGACACCCCCCGGCTGGTGCGGCTGTGCCTGCAGCTGCTGCTGTCGTCATCGCAGGTGGGACACGGGGACAATGGGACAATGGGGACAATGGGGACATCAGTGGGGACATGGGGACAATGGGGGCATTGGGGGCAATGGGGACATTGGGGATAATGGGGACATTGGGGACAATGGGGACATGGGGACAATGGGGACATGGGGACATCAGTGGGGACGTGGGGACAATGGGGGCGTTGGGGACAATGGGGACATTGGGGACATTGGGGACATCAGTGGGGACGTGGGGACAATGGGGGCGTTGGGGACAATGGGGACATTGGGGACATCAGTGGGGACGTGGGGACAATGGGGGCGTTGGGGATAATGGGGAGAATGGGGACATGGGGACAATGGGGGCGTTGGGGACAATGGGGATGTTGGGGACATTGGGGATATGGGGGACAATGGGGGCGTTGGGGATAATGGGGAGAATGGGGACAATGGGGACATTGGGGACAATGGGGATGTTGGGGACAATGGGGGCGTTGGGGATAATGGGGAGAATGGGGACATTGGGGATAATGGGGGTTTGGGGATATGGGGACAATGGGGACATCAATGGGGACATGTGGACAATGGGGACAATGGGGACATTGGGGATATGGGGACATTGGGGACATTGGGGACATGGGGGACACAGGGGACATTGGGGATATGGGGGACAATGGGGACATGGGGACATGGGGACACCAATGGGGACACTGGGGAGAATGGGGACATGGGGACAGTGGGGACATGGGCGACACTGGGGACAATGGGGGCGTTGGGGGCAATGGGAACAATGGGGACATGGGGGACACAGGGGACATTGGGGATATGGGGGACAATGGGGACAATGGGGACATGGGGACAATGGGGACATGGGGACAATGGGGGCATTGGGGACAATGGAGATGTTGGGGACAATGGGGGCCTGCAGCTGCTGCTGTCGTCATCGCAGGTGGGACACGGGGACAATGGGGACAATGGGGACAATGGGGACAATGGGGACAATGGGGACATGGGGACAATGGGGGCGTTGGGGATAATGGGGACATGGGGACAATGGGGACATGGGGACATCAGTGGGGACGTGGGGACAATGGGGGCGTTGGGGACAATGGGGACATTGGGGACATTGGGGATATGGGGACAATGGGGACATGGGGACATCAGTGGGGACGTGGGGACAATGGGGGCGTTGGGGATAATGGGGAGAATGGGGACATGGGGACAATGGGGGCGTTGGGGACAATGGGGGCGTTGGGGATAATGGGGAGAATGGGGACATTGGGGACAATGGGGGTATGGGGATATGGGGGACAATGGGGACAATGGGGATATGGAGACAATGGGGACAATGGGGATATGGGGACAATGGGGACATGGGGACATCAATGGGGACATGGGGACAATGGGGGCGTTGGGGACAATGGGGACATTGGGGATAATGGGGATATGGGGGACAATGGGGACATTGGGGGCATTGGGGACAATGGGGACATGGGGGACAGTGGGGACAATGGGGATGTTGGGGACAATGGGGGCCTGCAGCTGCTGCTGTCGTCATCGCAGGTGGGACAATGGGGACAATGGGGACATGGGGACATCAATGGGGACGTGGGGACAATGGGGGCGTTGGGGACACTGGGGAGAATGGGGACAATGGGACATTGGGGAGAATGGGGATATGGGGACATCAATGGGGACATGGGGACAATGGGGACAATGGGGACAATGGGGACATTGGGGATAATGGGGACAATGGGGACATGGGGACATCAATGGGGACATGGGGACAATGGGGACAATGGGGACAATGGGGACATTGGGGATAATGGGGATATGGGAATATGGGGACAATGGGGGCGTTGGGGACAATGGGGACATGGGGACATGGGGGACAGTGGGGACATGGGGGGGTATTGGGGACAATGGGGACATGAGGACATCAATGGGGACGTGGGGACAATGGGGGCATTGGGGACAATGAGGATAATGGGGATATGGGGACAATGGGGATGTGGGGACAATGGGGATGTTTGGGACATTGGGGATATGGGGGACAATGGGGACATGGGGACAATGGGGACATTGGGGACAATGGGGACATTGGGGATAATGGGGGTATGGGGATATGGGGACAGTGGGGACATGGGGACATCAATGGGGACATGGGGACAATGTGGACAATGGGGACATTGGGGATATGGGGACAATGGGGACATGGGGACATCAATGGGGACGTGGGGACAATGGGGACATTGGGGATAATGGGGATATGGGGACATTGGGAACAATGGGGACATGGGGGATACAGGGGACATTGGGGATATGGGGGACAAAGGGGACAATGGGGATATGGGGACAATGGGGACATGGGGACGTCAATGGGGACATGGGGACAATGGGGACATGGGGACAATGGGGGCATTGGGGACAATGGGGATGTTGGGGACAATGGGGGCCTGCAGCTGCTGCTGTCGTCATCACAGGTGGGACAATGGGGACATGGGGACATGGGGACATCGGTGGGGACGTGGGGACAATGGGGACAATGGGGATGTTGGGGACAATGGGGAGAATGGGAACATTGGGGATAATGGGGGTATGGGGACATGGGGACAGTGGGGACATGGGGACATCAATGGGGACATGGGGACAATGTGGACAATGGGGACATTGGGGATATGGGGATATGGGGGACAATGGGGACATGGGGACATCAGTGGGGACATGGGGACAATGTGGACAATGGGGACATTGGGGACATTGGGGATATGGGCACAATGGGGGCGTTGGGGATAATGGGGACATTGGGGATATGGGGACAATGGGGACATTGGGGATATGGGGACAATGGGGACATGGGGGATAATGAGGACACTGGGGACAATGGGGACGTTGGGGACAATGGGGATGTTGGGGATAATGGGGACATGGGGACATTGGGAACAATGGGGACATGGGGGATACAGGGGACATCGGGGATATGGGGGACAATGGGGACATGGGGACGTGGGGACATGGGGGAGACTGGGGCCAATGGGGATGTTGGGGGCATTGGGGACATTGGAGATAATGGGGACATTGGGGACAATGGGGACATGGGGACAATGGGGACGTTGGGGGCAATGGGGACATGGGGACATTTGGGATAATGGGGATATGGGGACATTGGGGATATGGGGACAGTGGGGACAATGGGGAGATGGGGATATGGGGACAATGGGGACATGGGGGACAATGGGGACAGTGGGGACAATGGGGATATGGGGGACAATGGGGACATTGGGGGCAATGGGGACATTGTCCCCAACATCCCCATTGTCCCCAATGTCCCCGTGTCCCCCCCATATCCCCCATGTCCCCATGTCCCCCCCATATCCCCAATGTCCCCAATAACCCCAATGTCCCCATGTCCCCCCCATATCCCCAATGTCCCCAATGTCCCCATGTCCCCCCCCATATCCCCAATGTCCCCAATAACCCCAATGTCCCCATGTCCCCCCATATCCCCCACGTCTCCCCATATCCCCAATGTCCCCATGTCCCCCCCATATCCCCCATGTCCCCCATGCCCCCAATGCCCCCATGTCCCCCCCATGTACCCAATGTCCCCAGTGTCCCCAATGTCCCCATGTCCCCAGGGTCTCGTTGTCAGCGTCCTCTACTGCTTCGTCAACAAGGAGGTTCGTCCCATTGCCACCCCGGGGCAGGGGGGGGACACGATGACATCACATCACCCCCCCAGAGTGGGGGGGACACACGATGACGTCACATTGTCACCCGGGGGGGGGTGACACCCGTGTCCCCATGTCCCCAGGTGCAGGCCGAGGTCCGGCGGGGGTGGCAGCGCTGGCGTTGGGGTGTCACCCCCCCCCGGGTCCCC
>NW_028115198.1:23438-46744 GCF_964273445.1 Streptopelia decaocto
CCCAGCACCCATGGGTGCCAGGGACCCCCCCCCAAAACGCTTTTAGGACTCTTGCCCCCCCCCCCCCCAGCACCCATGGGTGACCCCAAATATGACAAGGACCCCCCCCCCAACACCCAAAGGCTTTTGGGACCCCCCCCCAGCACCCATGGGTGCCAAGGAACCCCCCCTAAAGGCTTTTAGGACCCTTGGGACCCCCCCCCAGCACCCAAAGGCCTTTGGGACCCCCCCCCCCAGCACCCAAAGGCTTTTAGGACCCCCCCCCCAGCACCCATGGGTGACAGGGACCCCCCCTAGAGGATTTTAGGACCCTGGGGACCCCCTCCCCCAGCACCCAAAGGCTTTTAGGACCCCCCCCCCCCAGCACCCATGGGTGCCAGGGACCCCCCCCCTTATAGGATTTTAGGACCCTGGGGACCCCCTCCCCCAGCACCCAAAGGCTTTTGGGACCCCCACCCAGCACCCATGGGTGACCCCAAACATGACAAGGACCCCCCCCCCCCCCAGGACCCAAAGGCTTTTGGGACCCCCCCCCAGCACCCATGGGTGCCCCCCCCCCCTCAGCAGCAGCTCTCGGCCCTGGGGTCCCCCCCCGGTTGGGGGAGGGGACCCGGGGGGGGGGTGACACCCCAACGCCAGCGCTGCCACCCCCGCCGGACCTCGGCCTGCACCTGGGGACATGGGGACACGGGTGTCACCATGTGTCCCCCCCGCCCCGGGTGACAATGTGACGTCATCGTGTGTCCCCCCCACTACGGGGGGGTGATGTGATGTCATCGTGTCCCCCCCCCGCCCCGGGGTGGCAATGGGACGAACCTCCTTGTTGACGAAGCAGTAGAGGACGCTGACAACGAGACCCTGGGGACATGGGGACATTGGGGACACTGGGGACATTGGGGACATTGGGGATATGGGGGGGACATGGGGGCATTGGGGGACATGGGGGATATGGGGGATATTGGGGGCATTGGGGACATTGGGGATATGGGGGGGACATGGGGGACATTGGGGATATGGGGGGGACATTGGGGACATTGGGGACATTGGGGATATGGGGGGGACATTGGGGACATGGGGACATTGGGACATTGGGGATATGGGGGGGACATGGGGACATTGGGGATATGGGGACATTGGGGATATGGGAGGGACATGGGGACATTGGGGACATTGGGGATGTTGGGGATATGGGGGGGACATGGGGGCATTGGGGATATGGGGAGACGTGGGGGATATGGGGGGACATGGGGACATTGGGGTTATTGGGGAAATTGGGGATATGGGGGGGACATGGGGGCATTGGGGACATGGGGGATATGGGGGATATTGGGGGGGACATGGGGGCATTGGGGACATTGGGGACATTGGGGACATGGGGGGGACATGGGGGCATTGGGGACATGGGTGATATGGGGGATATTGGGGGCACGGGGGACGTGGGGGACATGGGGGATATGGGGGGGACATTGGGGACATGGGGATATTGGGGGGCATTGGGGACATTGGGGACATGGGGGATATGGGGGGACATGGGGACATTGGGGACATGGGGGATATGGGGGGGACATGGGGACATGGGGTTGTCCCCATTGTCCCCATGTCATCCCCATGTCCCGCATGTCCCCAATATCCCCAATGTCCCCAATGTCCCCATGTCCCCATTGTCCCCAACGCCCCCATTGTCCCCACATCCCCATTGATGTCCCCATGTCCCCAGTGTCCCCAATGCCCCCTTATCCCCATTATCCCAATGTCCCCATATCCCCAACGCCCCCATTGTCCCCACGTCCCCATTGATGTCCCCATGTCCCCATTGTCCCACCTGCGATGACGACAGCAGCAGCTGCAGGCCCCCATTGTCCCCAACATCCCCATTGTCCCCCATGTCCCCATTATCCCCATACCCCCATTGTTCCCAATGCCCCCATATCTCCAATGCCCCCAATGTCCCCATTGTCCCCAACGTCCCCATTGTCCCCAATGCCCCCAATGTCCCCATTGTCCCCCATATCCCCATTATCCCCAATGTCCCCATTGTCCCCTTATCCCCATTGTCCCCATTGTCCCCCATATCCCCAACGCCCCATTGTCCCCATGTCCCCATTGATGTCCCCATGTCCCCATGTCCCCATATCCCCATTGTCCCCATTGTCCCCCATGTCCCCATACCCTCATTGTCCCCAATGTCCCCATTCTCCCCATTATCCCCAACGCCCCCATTGTCCCCCATATCCCCAATGTCCCCAACGCCCCCATTGTCCCCAACATCCCCATTGTCCCCAATGTCCCCATTGTCCCCAATGTCCCCATTGTCCCCATGTCCCCATTGTCCCCCATATCCCCAATGTCCCCAACATCCCCATTTGTCCCCACATCCCCATTGTCCCCATGTCCCCATTCTCCCCATTATCCCCAACGCCCCCATTGTCCCCACGTCCCCACTGATGTCCCCATGTCCCCATTGTCCCCATGTCCCCATTGTCCCCAATGTCCCCATTATCCCCAATGTCCCCATTGCCCCCAACACCCCCATTGTCCCCATGTCCCCACTGATGTCCCCATTGTCCCCATTGTCCCCGTGTCCCACCTGCGATGACGACAGCAGCAGCTGCAGGCACAGCCGCACCAGCCGGGGGGTGTCCCCCCCCTGCCCCTCCCCCGCCAGCGCAAAGGCCACCTCGTGCACCCCCAGCAGCGGGATCAGCGTCAGCGTGGAGCGCGCCAGCCTGGGGACATGGGGACAGTGGGGACAGTGGGGACAGTGGGGACAGTGGGGACAGTGGGGACAGTGGGGACAATGGGGACAGTGGGGACAATGGGGACAATGGGGACAATGGGGACAGTGGGGACAATGGGGACAATGGGGACACCATGGGGACAGTGGGGACAATGGGGACAATGGGGACAGTGGGGACAATGGGGATAATGGGGACACCATGGGGACAACGGGGACAACAGGGACAATGGGGACAATGGGGACAGTGGGGACAATGGGGACAATGGGGACAATGGGGATAATGGGGACAGTGGGGACATGGGGACAATGGGGACAATGGGGACATTGGGGACATGAGGACAATGGGGACAATGGGGACAATGGGGACAATGGGGACAGTGGGGACAATGGGGACAGTGGGGACATGGGGACAATGGGGACAGTGGGGACAGTGGGGACAATGGGGACATGGGGACAATGGGGACAATGGGGACAGTGGGGACAATGGGGACATGGGGACAATGGGGACAATGGGGACATTGGGGACAATGGGGACAGTGGGGACAATGGGGACATTGGGGACAATGGGGACAGTGGGGACAATGGGGACAATGGGGACAGTGGGGACAATGGGGACATTGGGGACAATGGGGACAATGGGGACAATGGGGACAGTGGGGACAATGGGGACATTGGGGATAATGGGGACACCATGGGGACAACGGGGACAACAGGGACAATGGGTACAATGGGGACAGTGGGGACAGTGGGGACAATGGGGACAATGGGGACAGTGGGGACAATGGGGACAATGGGGACAATGGGGACAGTGGGGACAGTGGGGACAATGGGGACAGTGGGGACAATGGGGACAATGGGGACATGGGGACAATGGGGACAATGGGGACAGTGGGGACAATGGGGACAATGGGGACAATGGGGACAATGGGGACAATGGGGACATTGGGGATAATGGGGACACCATGGGGACAACGGGGACAATGGGGACAGTGGGGACAGTGGGGACAATGGGGATAATGGGGACAATGGGGACAATGGGGACAGTGGGGACAATGGGGACAGTGGGGACAGTGGGGACAATGGGGACAATGGGGACAATGGGGATAATGGGGACAATGGGGACAATGGGGACAGTGGGGACAATGGGGACAGTGGGGACAGTGGGGACAATGGGGACAATGGGGACAGTGGGGACAGTGGGGACAATGGGGACAATGGGGATAATGGGGACAACGGGGACAATGGGGACAGTGGGGACAGTGGGGACAGTGGGGACAATGGGGACAATGGGGACATGGGGACAATGGGGATAATGGGCACAGTGGGGACAATGGGGACAATGGGGACAATGGGGACAATGGGGACATGGGGACAATGGGGATAATGGGGACAATGGGGGCAATGGGGACAATGGGGACAGTGGGGACAATGGGGACAATGGGGACAATGGGGACAGTGGGGACAGTGGGGACAATGGGGACAATGGGGACAGTGGGGACAATGGGGACAGTGGGGACATGGGGACAATGGGGACAATGGGGACAATGGGGACAGTGGGGACAATGGGGACAGTGGGGACAATGGGGACAATGGGGACAGTGGGGACAGTGGGGACAATGGGGACAATGGGGACAATGGGGACACCAATGGGGACACCTGTGGGGACAATGGGGACACCCATAGGGACAATGGGGACAATGGGGACACCACTGGGAACAATGGGGACACCAATGGGGACAATGGGGACACCATGGGGACAGCGGGGACACCAATGGGGACAATGGGGACACCCGTGGGGACAATGGGGACACCCGTGGGGACAATGGGGACAGCGGGGACACCTCCGGGACACCCCCGCGACACACTGTGGTGGTAACACAGCAATGGGGACACACTTGGGGACATGATGGGGGTGGGGACACACATGGGGACACTCTTGGGGACATGATGGGGTGGGGACACACTTGGGGACACTCTTGGGGACATGATAGGGATGGGGACACTCTTGGGACATTATGGGGGTGGGGACACTCTTGGGGACATTATAGGGCTGGGGACACACTTGGAGACACACTTGGGGACATGACAGGGATGGGGACACACTTGGGGACATTACGGCAGTGGGGACACACTTGGGGACACACTTGGGGACACAATATGCATAGGGACATGATGGGACACTTGGGGACACACTTGGGGTCATGATGGGATGGGGAGACACTTGGGGACACACTTGGGGACACACTTGGGGACATTATAGGGATGGGGACACACATGGGGACGTTATAGGGCTGGGGACACACTTGGGGACATTATGGGGGTGGGGACACACTTGGGGACACACTTGGGGACATTATAGGGATGGGGACACACTTGGGGACATTATGGGGGTGGGGACACACTTGGGGACACACTTGGGGACATGATGGGATGGGGACACACTTGGGGACATTATAGGGATGGGGACACACTTGGGGACATTATGGGGGTGGGGACACACTTGGGGACACACTTGGGGACATTATAGGGATGGGGACACACTTGGGGACATGATGGGGTTGGGGACACACATGGGGAGACACTTGGGGACACTCTTGGGGACACACTTGGGGACATGATTGGATGGGGACACACTTGGGGACACACTTGGGGACACAGAGCCACCCCAGGGCCACCACAGGGCCACGACGGGGACGAGGCCACTCGGTGCCACCCGCGTGTCCCCCCCGCGTCCCCCCCGTGTCCCCACCTGAGCCGGGTGTCCCCACGGGCCACCTGGTGCGCCCGCACTTTGGCCACCAGGATGCGGACGATGCGCACGAACACCACGAAGTTCACCTGGGGACACGGGGACACCACGATGGCACCAGGAGGTGACACCGTGATGTCACCGGGGTGGTGACAACATGATGTCAATGGGGTGGTGACAGCGCGATGTCATCGGGGTGGTGGCAACATGATGTCATTGGGGTGGTGACACCGTGATGTCAATGGGGTGGTGACACCACCATGTCACTGGGGAGGTGACACTGTGGTGTCATCAGGGTGGTGACACTGATATGTCATTGGCATGGTGACACCGCGATGTCATTGGGGAGGTGACACCGTGATGTCATTGGGGTGGTGACACCACAATGTCACCAGGGAGGTGACAACATGATGTCATTGGGGTGGTGACACCGTGATGTCAATAGGGTGGTGACACCGTGATGTCACCAGGGAGGTGACACCGTGATGTCATCGGGGTGGTGACACCGTGATGTCAATGGGATGGTGACAACATGATGTCATTGGGGTGGTGACACCGCAATGTCACCGGGAAGGTGACACCGTGATGTCATTGGGGTGGTGACACCGTGATGTCAATAGGGTGGTGACAACATGATGTCATTGGGCTGGTGAGACTGTGATGTCACCAGGGAGGTGACACCGTGATGTCACCGGGGTGGTTGACAAAATGATGTCATTGGGGTGGTGACACCACGATGTCACCGGGGTGGTGGCACCGTGATGTCATTGGGGTGGTGACACCGTGATGTCACTGGGGTGGTGACACCGCAATGTCACTGGGGTGGTGACACTGTGATGTCAATAGGGTGGTGACACCGTGATGCCAATGGGGAGGTGACACCGTGATGTCAATAAGGTGGTGACACCGTGATGTCATTGGGGAGGTGACACCGTGATGTCATTGGGAAGGTGACAACATGATGTCATTGGGGTGGTGACACCGTGATGTCAATAGGGTGGTGACACCGTGATGTCACCAAGGTTGTGACAACATTATGTCATTGGGGTGGTGACACCGTGATGTCATTGGGGTGGTGACACTATGATGTCACCAGGGAGGTGACACCGTGATGTAACCGGGGTGGTGACACCGATATGTCACCAGGGTGGTGACACCGCGATGTCATTGGGGTGGTGACACCGTGATGTCACCGGGGTGGTGACACCACGATGTCACCAGGGAGGTGACAACATGATGTCATTGGGGTGGTGACACCGTGATGTCAATAGGGTGGTGACACCGTGATGTCACCAAGGTTGTGACAACATGATGTCATTGGGGTGGTGACACCGTGATGTCACCGGGGTGGTGACAACATGATGCCATTGGGGTGGTGACACCGTGATGTCATTGGGGTGGTGACACTATGATGTCACCAGGGAGGTGACACCGTGATGTCATTGGGGTGGTGACACCATGATGTCATTGAGGTGGTGACACCGTGATGTCACCGGGGTGGTGACAACATGATGTCAATGGGGTGGTGACATCGTGATGTCAATGGGGTGGTGACACCGTGATGTCATTGAGGTGGTGACACCGTGATGTCACCAGGGTTGGGGACAATGCCACCCACCGCCACGGCCACCAGGATGGGACAGCGGATGATCCACCAAACCGCCGCCTTCTCGTTCCTCTCCCAGCACCTGCGGTGGGGACACTCGTGTCACCCCCTTGGGGACACTCGTGTCACCGTCTTGGGGACAGCAGTGTCCCCGAAGGGGGGGTGACAATGTGGGGACGCGGTGACAGCGGCCTCACCCTTCGTTCTCGTAGAGGGCACGGGCCACCACCCAGGGGACAACGAAGAGGACGGGAGCACCTGGGGGGACATTTGGGGACACTTGGGGACACTTGGGGACATCAGCAGCGAATGGGATTCGCTTGGGGACATGACTTGGGGCGGGGAATGGGGACAAGGACAAGCCTGGAGGGGCAGATGGGGACAGGGACACCCTTGGGGACACTTGGGGACACCCCCAGGGACCAGGGATTCCCTTGGGGACACCCCTGGGGTGGGGGAAATGGGGACAGGGACACCCCTGGGACACCTGGGGACACTCAGGGACACCCCTGGGGACACTTGGGGACACCCACAGGGACCAGGGATTCCCTTGGGGACACTTGGGAACACCCCTGTGGTGGGTGAAATGGGGACAGGGACACCCCAGGGAACACTCGGGGACACTTGGGGACACCTGGGGACACTCGGGGACACCCCTGGGGACACTTGGGGACACACCTGGGGACAGAGGATTCCCTTGGGGTGGGGGAAATGAAGACAGGGACCCCCATGGACACCCCTGGGGTGGGGAAATGGAGACAGGGACACCCCTGGGGACACTCGGGGACACTCGGGGACACCCCTGGGGACACTTGGGGACACCCTGTGGTGGTGGGAATGGAGACAGGGACCCCCATGGACACCCCTGGGGTGGGGGAATGGGGACAGGGACACCCCTGGGGACACTTGGGGACACTGACAGGGACCAGGGATTCCCTTGGACACACCTCTGGGGACACTCAGGGACACCCCTGGGGACACTTGTGGACACCCCCAGGGACCAGGGATTCCCTTGGGGACACTTGGGGACACTGGCAGGGACCAGGGATTCCCTTGGGGACACCCACAGGGTCCAGGGATTCCCTTGGGGACACTTGGGGACACTCATAGGGACCTGGGATTCCCTTGGGGACACTCAGGGACACCCCTGGGGTGGGTGAAATGGAGACAGGGAGCCCCACGGACACCCCTGTGGTGGGGGAATGGAGACAGGGACACCCCTGGGGACACTCGGGGACACTTGGGGACACCCCCAGGGACCAGGGATTCCCTTGGGGACACCCCTGGGGTGGGGGAAATGGGGACAGGGACCCCCATGGACACCCCTGGGGTGGGGGAATGGAGACAGGGACACCCCTGGGGACACTTGGGGACACTCGGGGACACCCCTGGGGACACTTGGGGACACCCTGTGGTGGTGGGAATGGAGACAGGGACCCCCATGGACACCCCTGGGGTGGTGGAAACGGGGACAGGGACCCCCATGGACACCCCTGTGGTGGGGGAATGGGGACAGGGACACCCCCGGGGACACTCGAGGACACTCGGGGACACTTGGGGACACCCCCAGGGACCAGGGATTCCCTTGGGGACACCCCTGGGGTGGGGGAAATGGGGACAGGGACTCCCATGGGACACCTGGGGACACTCGGGGACACCCCTAGGGACCAGGGATTCCCTTGGGGACACTTGGGGACACCCCCAGGGGACACTCAGGGACACCCCTGGGGACACTTGGGGACACACTTGGGGACCAGGGATTCCCTTGGGGACACCTGGGGACACCCCTGGGGTGGGGGAAATGGGGATATGGACACCCAGGGACACCCCTGGGGACACTTGGGGACACCCCCAGGGACCAGGGATTCCCTTGGGGACACCCACAGGGACCAGGGATTCCCTTGGGGACACCCCTGGGGTGGGTGGAATGGGGACAGGGACACCCCTGGGGACCCTCGGGGACACTCGGTGACACTTGGGGACACCTGGGGACACTCGGGGACACCCCTGGGGACACTTGGGGACACTCAGGGACACTTGGGGACACCTCTGGGGTCACTCAGGGACACCTGTGGGGACACTTGGGGACACCCCCAGGGTCCATGGATTCCCTTGGGGACACTCAGGGACACCCCTGTGGTGGTGGAAATGGGGACAGGGACCCCCATGGACACCCCTGTGGTGGGGGAATGGAGACAGGGACACCCCTGGGGACACTCAGAGACACTTGGGGACACCTGGGGACACTCGGGGACACCCCTGGGGACACTTGGGGACACACTAGGGGACCAGGGATTCCCTTGGGGACACTTGGGGACACCCCTGGGGTGGGGGAATGGAGACAGGGACACCCCTGGGCACACTTGGTGACACTCGGGGACACTCGGGGACACTTGGGGACACCCCCAGGGACCTGGGATTCCCTTGGGGACACTTGGGGACACCCCTGGGGTGGGGGAAATGGGGACAGGGACACCTGGGGACACCCGTGGGGACGCTCAGGGACACTTGGGGACACCCCCAGGGACCAGGGATTCCCTTGGGGACACCCCTGGGGTGGGGGAAACGGGGACAAGGACCCCCATGGACACCCCTGTGGTGGGGGAATGGGGACAAGGACACCCCTGGGGACACTCGGGGACACCCCTGGGGACACTTGGCGACACCCTGTGGTGGTGGGAATGGAGACAGGCACCCCCATGGACACCCCTGGGGTGGTGGAAACGGGGACAGGGACCCCCATGGACACCCTGTGGTGGGAGAATGGAGACAGGGACACCCCCGGGGACACTTGGGGACACTCGGGGACAGTTGGGGACAGTAGGGGACACTGACCCCAGCCCAGCAGCAGGAAGGCGGGCAGGCAGCGCTGGCCCGGGAAGGTGACGAGCACCAGCAGCTTGTGCAGGAACAGCCCCTCGGCCAGCAGCCACCCGTAGTTGGCACCCACGCAGTACTGGGTGAGCACCTGCGCCAGGCGGCAGCCGGCCAGCGCCTGGGGACACGGGACACTCAGGGGACACGCACCGGGGGGGACAAGGGGGGGGTGGCACCGAGAGTGTGGAGGGAACAACCCCCCGTGATGTCCCCAGTGTCCCCGTGTCCCCCATGTGTCCCCCATGATGTGCCCACCTGCTCCCCCACAATGTCCCCATGATGTCCCCATGTCCCCCATGTGTCCTCCACAATGTCCCCATGTCCCCATGTGTCCCCCACATGTCCCCACCTGCTCCCCCACAATGTCCCATGTCCCCCATGTGTCCCCCATGTGTCCCCACCTGCTCCCCACAATGTCCCCAGTGTCCCCATGTCCCCCATGTGTCCTCCACAATGTCCCCATGTCCCCATGTGTCCCCCACATGTCCCCACCTGCTCCCCCACAATGTCCCATGTCCCCCATGTGTCCCCCATGTGTCCCCACCTGCTCCCCCACAATGTCCCCATGTCCCCCATGATGTCCCCACCTGCTCCCCACAATGTCCCCAGTGTCCCCATGTCCCCCATGTGTCCTCCACAATGTCCCCATGTCCCCATGTGTCCCCCATGTGTCCCCCATGTGTCCCCACCTGCTCCCCCATGATGTCCCCATGTCCCCATGTGGCCCCCACAATGTCCCCATGTCCCCCACGTGTCCCCACCTGCTCCCCACAATGTCCCCATGTCCCCATGTGTCCCCCATGTGTCCCCATGTCCCCCACGTGTCTCCACTTACTCCCCCATGATGTCCCCAATGTCCCCATGTCCCCCATGTGTCCCCACCTCCTCTCCCACAATGTCCCCAGTGTCCCCACGCGTTCCCACCTGCTCCCCCATGATATCCCCATGTCCCCCACGTGTCTCCACCTGCCCCCCACAACATCCCCATGTCCCCCATCTGTCCCCCATGATGTCCCCACCTGCTCCCCCACAATGTCCCCATGTCCCCCATGTGTCCCCCACGTGTCCCCACCTGCTCCCCCATGATGTCCCCATGTCCCCATGTGTCCCCACCTGCTCCCCCACAATGTCCCCAGTGTCACCATGTCCCCCATGTGTCCCCCACAATGTCCCCATGTCCCCCACGTGTCCCCACCTCCTCTCCCACAATGTCCCCACGATGTCCCCATGTCCCCCATGTGTCCCCCATGTGTCCCCACCTCCTGTCCCACAATGTCCCCATGTGTCCCCATGTCCCCCTTGTGTCCCCACCTGCTCCCCCACAACGTCCCCACGTGTCCCCACCTGCTCCCCTGCGATGTCCCCAAGGTCCCCATGTCCCCACGCCCGCAGGTGACGTCCCAGCAGGGCGTCCCTGGGCAGAATGGCCCCAGCTTGTCAATGTGTCCCCACCTCCTCTCCCATGATGTCCCCATGTGTCCCCATGTCCCCCATGTGTCCCCCACAATGTCCCCAGTGTCCCCATGTGTCCCCACCTGCTCCCCACAATGTCCCCATGATGTCCCCATGTCCCCCATGTGTCCCCCACAATGTCCCCATGTCCCCAGTGTCCCCATGTGTCCCCACCTGCTCCCCCATGATGTCCCCATGTCCCCCATGATGTCCCCACCTGCTCCCCACAATGTCCCCAGTGTCCCCATGTCCCCCATGTGTCCCCCACAATGTCCCCATGTCCCCATGTGTCCCCCATGTGTCCCCACCTCCTCTCCCACAATGTCCCCATGTCCCCATGTGGCCCCCACAATGTCCCCATGTCCCCCACGTGTCCCCACCTCCTCTCCCACAATGTCCCCACGATGGCCCCATGTCCCCCATGTGTCCCCCACAATGTCCCCAGTGTCCCCACGCGTTCCCACCTGCTCCCCCATGATATCCCCATGTCCCCCTTGTGTCCCCATCTCCTCTCCCACGATGTCCCCATGTCCCCCATGTGTCCCCCACAATGTCCCCATGTCCCCCATGTGTCCCCACCTCCTCTCCCACAATGTCCCCACGATGGCCCCATGTCCCCCATGTGTCCCCCATGTGTCCCCACCTCCTGTCCCACAATGTCCCCATGTGTCCCCATGTCCCCCTTGTGTCCCCACCTGCTCCCCCCAATGTCCCCATGTCCCCCATGTGTCCCCCACAACGTCCCCATGTCCCCAACATGTCCCCCATGTGTCCCCACCTGCTCCCCACAATGTCCCCAGTGTCACCATGTCCCCCACGTGTCCCCCACAATGTCCCCATGTCCCCACGCATCCCCACCTGCTCCCCACAATGTCCCCATGTCCCCATGTGTCCCCCATGTGTCCCCACCTGCTCCCCACAATGTCCCCATGTGTCCCCATATCCCCCACGTGTCCCCACCTGCTCCCCCACAAGGTCCCCAGTGTCCCCATGTCCCCCATGTGTCCTTCACAATGTCCCCATGTCCCCACGTGTCCCCACTTACTCCCCCATGATGTCCCCAATGTCCCCATGTCCCCATGTGTCCCCCACAATGTCCCCATGTCCCCCACGTGTCCCCACCTCCTCTCCCACAATGTCCCCATGATGTCCCCATGTCCCCCATGTGTCCCCACGCGTCCCCACCTGCTCCCCCACAATGTCCCCATGTCCCCCATGTGTCCCCCACAATGTCCCCAGTGTCCCCCACGTGTCCCCACCTGCTCCCCCACAATGTCCCCATGTCCCCATGTGTCCCCCATGTGTCCCCACCTGCTCCCCCCAACGTCCCCACGTGTCCCCACCTGCTCCCCCATGTGTCCCCATGTCCCCCACGTGTCCCCACCTGCTCCCCACAATGTCCCCAGTGTCCCCATGTCCCCCATGTGTCCCCCACAATGTCCCCATGTCCCCACGTGTCCCCCATGTGTCCCCACCTACTCCCCCACAATGTCCCCATGTCCCCATGTGTCCCCCATGTGTCCCCACCTGCTCCCCCACAATGTCCCCATGTGGCCCCCACAATGTCCCCATGTCCCCCCACGTGTCCCCCACGTGTCCCCACTTACTCCTCCATGATGTCCCCAATGTCCCCATGTCCCCACGTGTCCCCACCTGCTCCCCCACAATGTCCCCATGTCCCCCATGATGTCCCCACCTGCTCCCCACAATGTCCCCAGTGTCCCCATGTCCCCCATGTGTCCTCCACAATGTCCCCATGTCCCCCCACGTGTCCCCCACGTGTCCCCACTTACTCCTCCATGATGTCCCCAATGTCCCCATGTCCCCCATGTGTCCCCCACGTGTCCCCACCTGCTCCCCACAATGTCCCCATGTCCCCATGTGGCCCCCACAATGTCCCCATGTCCCTCATGTGTCCCCACCTGCTCCCCACAATGTCCCCATGATGTCCCCATGTCCCCCATGTGTCCCCCACAATGTCCCCATGATGTCCCCATGTCCCCCATGTGTCCCCACGCGTCCCCACCTCCTCTCCCACAATGTCCCCAGTGTCCCCCATGTGTCCCCCACAATGTCCCCAGTGTCCCCACGTGTCCCCACCTGCTCCCCCACAATGTCCCCATGTGTCCCCCATGTGTCCCCACCTACTCCCCCATGATGTCCCCAGTGTCCCCATGTCCCCCATGTGTCCCCCATGTGTCCTCACCTGCTCCCCCACAATGTCCCCATGTGTCCCCCACGTGTCCCCACCTACTCCCCCATGATGTCCCCAGTGTCCCCATGTCCCCCATGTGTCCCCCATGTGTCCTCACCTGCTCCCCCACAATGTCCCCATGTCCCCCACGTGTCCCCACTTACTCCCCCATGATGTCCCCATGTCCCCCATGTGTCCCCACGTGTCCCCACCTGCTCCCCCACAATGTCCCCATGTGTCCCCCATGTGTCCCCACCTGCTCCCCCCATGTCCCCACGTGTCCCCACCTGCTCCCCCACAATGTCCCCATGTCCCCCATGTGTCCCCACCTGCTCCCCACAATGTCCCCACTGTCCCCATGTCCCCCATGTGTCCTCCACAATGTCCCCATGTCCCCACGTGTCCCCCATGTGTCCCCACCTACTCCCCCACAATGTCCCCATGTCCCCATGTGTCCCCCATGTGTCCCCATGTCCCCACGTGCCCCCCACGTGTCCCCACCTACTCCCCCATGATATCCCCAGTGTCCCCATGTCCCCCATGTGTCCCCCACGTGTCCCCACCTACTCCCCCATGATGTCCCCAATGTCCCCATGTCCCCCACGTGTCCCCCACAATGTCCCCATGTCCCCCATGTGTCCCCCACAATGTCCCCAGTGTCCCCACGTGTCCCCACCTGCTCCCCTACAATGTCCCCATGTCCCTCATGTGTCCCCCCTGCTCCCCCCCAACGTCCCCACGTGTCCCCACCTGCTCCCCCGCCATGTCCCCGATGTCCCCGTGTCCCCAGCCCCGCAGGTGACGTCCCAGCAGGGCGTCCCTGGCCAGGATGGCCCCGGCGCGCAGCACGAAGGACGCGAACAGGTTGGCGTGGATGACGTTGCGGGTGCAGCGCAGGCGCCTGCGGGGACACGGGGACGCGGGGGGTGACGGCACCCATGGGCGCCCCCCCCAGCACCCATGGGTGCCCCCACCCCGGAGGTACCTGAAGAGGAGGAGGAGGAGCAGAGCGAGGACGAGGGCGACGAGGGACACGGAGTAACCCACGGTGTAGAGCAGGCGGAACTGCTCCAGCAGCCACGCGTGGCGCTGGGGGACATTGAGGGGACATCAAGGGACAGCGTGGGGACATCATGGGGACATCATGGGACAGCGTGGGGACATTGCGGGGACATCATGGGGGCATCACGGGGGCATCACAGGGACATCAGGGGGATGTGGGGAGATCATGGGACATCATGGGGACATCATGGGGACATTGAGGGGACATCATGGGGACATGGGATATCATGGGGACATCATAGGGACAGTGTGGGGACAGCATGGGGACATCACGGGGACATCATGGGACATGGGACATCATGGGGATATCATGGGGACATCATGGGATATCATAGGGACATCACGGGGACTTCATGGGGACATGGGACATCATGGGGATATCATGGGGATATCATGGGGACATTATGGGGATATCATGGGGACATCATGGGGACATGGGACATCATGGGGATATCATAGGGACATCAGAGGAACATCATGGGGACATGGGACATCATGGGGATATCATAGGGACATCATGGGGATATCATGGGGACATCATGGGGACATGGGACATGATGGGGATATCATAGGGACAGTGTGGGGACATCATGGGGACAGCATGGGATGTGGAGAGGACATGGAATATCATGGGGATAACATGGGGGCATCATGGGGACATCACGGGGACATCATGGGGATGTGGAGGGATCATGGGACATCGTGGGGATATGATGGGGACATCATGGGGACATGGGACATCATGGGGATATCATAGGGACAGTGTGCGGACAGCGTAGGGACATTGAGGGACAATGTGGGGATATCATGGAGACATCACGGGGACATGGGATATCATGGGGATATCATAGGGACGGTGTGGGGACATCATGGGGATATTATGGGGACATTGAGGGGACAGCGTGGGGACAGCATGGGGACATCATGGGGGCATCATGGGGACATGGGACACCATGGGGATATCATGGGGACATTGAGGGGACAGCGTGGGGACATGGGACATCATGGGGATATCATGGGGATATCATGGGGACATCATGGGATATCATAGGGACATCACGGGGACTTCATGGGGACATGGGACATCATGGGGATATCATGGGGATATCATGGGGACATTATGGGGACATGGGATATCATGGGGACATCATGGGGACATCATGGGGATATCATGGGGACATCATGGGGATATCATAGGGACAGTGTGGGGACATCATGGGGACAGCATGGGATGTGGAGAGGACATGGGATATCATGGGGATAACATGGGGACATCATGGGGACATCACGGGGACATCATGGGGATGTGGAGGGATCATGGGACATCGTGGGGATATGATGGGGACATCATGGGGACATGGGACATCACGGGGATATGATGGGGACAGTGTGGGGACAGCGTGGGGACATTGAGGGACAATGTGGGGATATCATGGAGACATCACGGGGACATGGGATATCATGGGGATATCATAGGGACGGTGTGGGGACATCATGGGGATATTATGGGGACATTGAGGGGACAGCGTGGGGACAGCATGGGGACATCATGGGGACATCATGGGGACATGGGACACCATGGGGATATCATGGGGACATGGGACATCATGGGGATATCATGGGGACAGTGTGGGGACAGTGTGGGGACATCATGGGGATATTGTGAGGACATTGTGGGGACATTGTAGGGACAGGGAGGGGTCAGGGAACAGGGGACAAGGGACAGGGAGGGGGGACAGGGGATGGGGAGGGGACAGGGGACATCATGGGGACATCGTGGGGACATCGTGGGGACGTGGGGATGGGGAGGGGACAGGGGACATCGTGGGGACATCGTGGGGATGGGGAGGGGACAGGGGACATCATGGGGACATCGTGGGGACATCGTGGGGACATTGTGGGGACATCATGGGGACAGGGAGTGGGGACAGGGGACATGGGGGGGACAGGGGACAAGGGACAGGGAGGGGAAACAGGGACATGGGGCCATGGGGCCATGGGGAGGGGACATGGGACATCATGGGGACATCGTGGGGACAAGGAGGGGGGACAAGGGACGGGGACAGCGACACGGTGACACAGGACACGGCCCCGGGGCGCGGCCCATTTGTCACCCGTGTCCCATTTGTCACCCGTGTCCCATTTGTCACCCGGCGCAGCACGACCCGGCGGGGGGGAGGTGACACACGTGGCACCGCGTCCCGCGGCGGGTGACACGTGGCAGCGCCACATGTGGCAGCGGGTGGCACATGGTGGCACCAGGTGGCACCAGGGACACGGCACAGAGGGGGACAAGGGACAGCGGGGGGGGGACAAGGGACAGCGGGTGGCACCGGGGGTGGCTCAGCGGTGACACGGGTGACAGCAGAGGGGACACAAGGACATGTCCCCATGTCCCCAGTGTCACCCCCTGTACCCCCATGTCCCACATGTGCCCAGTGTCCCCCAGTGTCTCCCCATGTCCCCATGTCCCCCATGTCCCCATGACCCCCATATCCCCAGTGTCACCCCCATATCCCCACATGTCCCCGTGTCCCCCATGTCCCCCATGTCCCCAGTGTCCCCCAGTGTTCCCCCATCCCTGTGTCCCCAGTGTCACCCCATGTCCCCAGTGTCACCCCCATGTCCCCATGTCCCCATGTCCCCCATATCCCCAGTGTCACCCCCATGTCCCCCATGTCCCCATGTCCCCCATATCCCCAGTGTCACCCCCATGTCCCCATGTCCCCATGTCCCCCATATCCCCAGTGTCACCCCCATGTCCCCATGTCCCCATGCCCCCCATGTCCCCCATATCCCCAGTGTCACCCCCATGTCCCCATGTCCCCATGTCCCCCACGTCCCCCATGTCCCCAGTGTCACCCCCATGTCCCCATGTCCCCAGTGCCCCCCATATCCCCAGTGTCACCCCCATGTCCCCATGTCCCCCATATCCCCAGTGTCACCCCCATGTCCCCCATATCCTCCATATCCCCCTGTGTCCCCAGTGCTCCCCATGTCCCCATGTCCCCATGTCCCCCCTATCCCCAGTGTCACCCCCATGTCCCCCATGTCCCCATGTCCCCCATGTCCCCATGTCCCCCATATCCCCAGTGTCACCCCCATGTCCCCATGTCCCCCATGTACCCATACCCCCCATGTCCCCATGTCCCTCATGTCCCCATGTCCCCCATGTCCCCATATCCCCCCTTGTCCCCATGTCCCCCATGCCCCCCATCACCCCCATGTCCCCATATCCCCAGTGCCCCCAATGTCCCCAGTGTCACCCCACGTCCCACCTGCAGCTCCTGCTGTCCCCGCGTGTCCCCGCACTGCTCATGGTCCAGCCAGGGCCACCCCGTGTCCCCATGTCCCCATGTCCCCAGTGTCACCCCATATCCCCAGTGTCACCCCCATGTCCCCATGTCCCCCATATCCCCATTGCCCCCCATATCCCCAGTGTCACCCCCATGTCCCCATGTCCCCCATGTCCCCATGTCCCCATATCCCCAGTGTCACCCCCATGTCCCCCATGTCCCCATATCCCCATGTCCCCCATATCCCCAGTGTCACCCTCATGTCCCCCATGTCCCCATGTCCCCCATATCCCCAGTGTCACCCCCATGTCCCCCATATCCTCCATATCCCCCTGTGTCCCCAGTGCTCCCCATGTCCCCATGTCCCCCATGTCCCCCATATCCCCAGTGTCACCCCCATGTCCCCATGTCCCCATATCCCCAGTGTCACCCCCATGTCCCCCATGTCCCCATGTCCCCCATGTCCCCATGTCCCCCATATCCCCAGTGTCACCCCCATGTCCCCCATGTCCTCCATATCCTCCATATCCCCCCATGTCCCCAGTGCTCCCCGTGTCCTCCATATCCCCATGTTCCCCATATCCCCAGTGTCACCCCCATGTCCCCATGTCCCCCATATCCCCATGTTCCCCATATCCCCAGTGTCACCCCCATGTCCCCATGTCCCCCATATCCCCATGTTCCCCATATCCCCAGTGTCACCCCCATGTCCCCATGTCCCCCATATCCCCATGTTCCCCATATCCCCAGTGTCACCCCCATGTCCCCATGTCCCCCATATCCCCATGTTCCCCATATCCCCAGTGTCACCCCCATGTCCCCATGTCCCCATGTCCCCCATGTCCCCAGTGTCACCCCCATGTCCCCATGTCCCCATGTCCCCCATATCCCCAGTGTCACCCCCATGTCCCCATGTCCCCCATGTCCCCAGTGTCACCCCCATGTCCCCAATGTCCCCATGTCCCCCATATCCCCAGTGTCACCCCCATATCCCCAGTGTCACCCCCATGTCCCCCATGTCCCCATGTCCCCCATATCCCCAGTGTCACCCCAATGTCCCCATGCCCCCATATCCCCAGTGTCACCCCCATGTCCCCATGTCCCCCATGTCCCCATGCCCCCCATGTCCCCATATCTCCCCTTGTCCCCATGTCCCCATGTCCCCCTGTGTCCCCATGTCCCCAATACCTGCCATGTCCCCATGTCCCCCATGTGCCCATGTCCCCCATATCCCCAGTGTCACCCCACGTCCCACCTGCAGCTCCTGCTGTCCCCGCGTGTCCCCGCACTGCTCGTGGTCCAGCCAGGCCGCCCCGTCTCGTCCGTCACCCAAGTGCCATCGGGGCCGCAGCGCCGCGTCACCACCCCGTCCCGCACTGCGACACCGTGTCCCCAATGTCACCCGTGTCACCGGTGTCACCCGTGTCACCGGTCACCCCCCCCCAGGTTACCTCGGTGGTGCCAGGGCAGGTACCAGGGACAGGGGACGGTGACGGTGCTGTTGGGGACACCGTCCCCCCAACAGGCGTACATGTCGAACGTGCGGTTGCAGACGGGTCCTGGGGACACGGTGTCCCCATTGTCCCCAAGTGTCACCATGGTGTCCCCAACCCATCCCCATTCACTGGGTAGTGGGGGTCAGGGTGTCCCCATTGTCCCCAAGTGTCTCCATGGTGTCCCCATTGTCCCCAAGTGTCCCCAAACCATCACCATTCACTGGGGTCCCCATTGTCCCCAAGTGTCCCCAACCCATCCCCACTCACCAGGGTCAGGGTGTCCCCATTGTCCCTAGGTGTCCCCATTGTCCCCAGGTGTCCCCAGCCCATCCCCGCTCACCGGATCAGGGTGTCCCCAAGTGTCACCATGGTGTCCCCAACCCATCCTCACTCACTGGGTAGTGGGGGTCAGGGTGGCCCGGTTGTCCCCATGGTGTCCCCATTGTCCCCAAGTGTCACCATGGTGTCCCCAAACCATCTCCATTCACTGGGTAGTGGGGGTCAGGGTGTCCCCACAGTGTCCCCATTGTCCCCAAGTGTCACCATGGTGTCCCCAACCCATCCCCATTCACTGGGTAGTGGGGGTCAGGGTGTCCCTATTGTCCCCACGGTGTCCCCATTGTCCCCAAGTGTCCCCAACTCATCCCCACTCACCGGGGTCAGGGTGTCCCCATTGTCCCCAAGTGTCCCCATGGTGTCCCCATTGTCCCCAAGTGTCCCCAACTCATCCTCGCTCACTGGGGTCTGGGTGTCCCCATTGTCCCCATTGTCCCCAAGTGTCCCCAGGTGTCCCCAACCCATCCCCATTCACTGAGGTCAGGTGTCCCCATTGTCCCCAAGTGTCCCCATGGTGTCCCCATTGTCCCCAAGTGTCCCCAACCCATCACCATTCACTGGGGTCCCCATTGTCCCCATTGTCCCCAAGTGTCCCCAAGTGTCCCCAACCCATCCCCACTCACCAGGGTCAGGGTGTCCCCATTGTCCCCAGGTGTCCCCATTGTCCCCAAGTGTCCCCAACCCATCCTCACTCACCGGATCAGGGTGTCCCCATTGTCCCCAAGTGTCACCATGGTGTCCCCAACCCATCCCCATTCACTGGGTAGTGGGGGTCAGGGTGGCCCTGTTGTCCCCATGGTGTCCCCATTGTCCCCATTGTCCCCAGGTGTCCCCAACCCATCCCTGCTCACTGGGGTCAGGGTGTCCCCATTGTCCCCAAGTGTCACCATGGTGTCCCCAACCCATTCCCATTCACTGGGTAGTGGGGGTCAGGGTGTCCCTATTGTCCCCATGGTGTCCCCATTGTCCCCAAGTGTCCCCAACCCATCCCCACTCCCCGGGGTCAGGGTGTCCCCATTGTCCCCAAGTGTCCCCAAGTGTCCCCAGCCCATCACCGCTCCCCAGGGTCAGGGTGTCCCCATTGTCCCCAAGTGTCCCCACTCACCGGTGGCCGGGGGCTCGAGGCGCAGGCGCAGGTGACACTCGTGACGATATTGGTGCCACGCGGCCAGGGTGGCCTGGGCCGAGCGCTCCTGCGGGGAGGGGACAGCGTGGGGACATCGCCAGGATGGGGCCACCACCTTGGGGACATTATGATGGGGCCACCAAGATGGTGCCACCACCTTGGGGACATTATAATGGGACCAACAAGTTGGTGCCACCAACTTGGGGACGTTATTATGGGTCCACCAAGATGGTGCCACCACCTTGGGGACATTATGATGGGGCCACCACCTTGGGGACATTATGATGGGGCCACCAAGTTGGTGCCACCACCTTGGGGACATTATGATGGGGCCACCATGATGGTGCCACCACCTTGGGGACATTATGATGGGGCCACCAAGATGGTGCCACTGCCTTGGGGACATTATGATGGGGCCACCAAGTTGGTGCCACCACCTTGGGGACATTACGATGGTGCCACCACCATGGGGACATTATGATGGGGCCACCAAGATGGTGCCACCACCTTGGGGACACTATGATGGGGCCACCATGATGGTGCCACCGCCTTGGGGACATTATGATGGTGCCACCACCCTGGGGACATTATGATGGTGCCATCATGATGGTGCCACCACCTTGGGGACACTATGATGGGGAAACCAAGATGGGGCCACCACCTTGGGGACATTATGATAGGGCCACCAAGATGGTGCCACCACCTTGGGGACATTATGATAGGGCCACCATGATGGTGCCACTGCCTTGGGGACATTATGATGGGGCCACCAAGTTGGTGCCACCGCCTTGGGGACATTAGGATGGGGCCACCACCTTGGGGACATTATGATGGGGCCACCATGATGGTGCCACCGCCTTGGGGACATTATGATGGGGCCACCATGATGGTGTCACCACCTTGGGGACATTATGATGGGGTCACCATGATGGTGCCACCGCCTTGGGGACATTATAATGGGGCCACCATGATGGTGCCACCACCTTGGGGACATTCTGATGGGGCCACCATGATGGTGCCACCACCTTGGGGACACTATGATGGGGCCACCATGATGGTGCCACCACCTTGGGGACATTACGATGGGGACACCAAGTTGGTGCCACCACCTTGGGGACATTATGATGGGGCCACCACCATGGGGACATTATGATGGAGCCACCATGATGGTGCCACCACCTTGGGGACATTATGATGGGGCCACCATGATGGTGTCACCACCTTGGGGACATTATGATGGGGCCACCACCTTGGGGACGTTATAATGGGGCCACCATGATGGTGCCACCACCTTGGGGACATTATGATGGTGCCACCACCTTGGGGACACTATGATGGGGCCACCAAGATGGTGCCACCACCTTGGGGACATTATGATGGAGCCACCAAGATGGTGCCACCACCTTGGGGACATTATGATGGGGCCACCATGATGGTGTCACCACCTTGGGGACATTACGATGGTGCCACCACCTTGGGGACACTATGATGGGGCCACCATGATGGTGCCACCACCTTGGGGACATTATGATGGGGCCACCACTTTGGGGACATTATGATGGGGCCACCAAGTTGGTGCCACCGCCTTGGGGACATTATTATGGGGTCACCATGATGGTGCCACCACCTTGGGGACATTATGATGGGGCCACCACCTTGGGGACATTATAATGGGGCCACCATGATGGTGCCACCACCTTGGGGACATTATGATGGGGACACCATGATGGTGTCACCACCCTGGGGACACTATGACGGGGCCACCACCTCGGGGCCACCCCAGGGTGGCCATTGGGGTGTCCCAGGGTGTGGGGACACCCCCCAGGTGACATTTTTGGGCACGGGGCGGGGGGGTGTCTCACCTCTGCCCCCCTCAGGACCCTCCTGAGCAGGGCGGTGGCCATTCCGGTGACAATGACAATGACAGTGACAGCGACAGTGACAGCAGCTCCTGGGGTGGGGGGGGACAATGTCCCTTGTCCCTGATGCCACTTGTGTCCCCCCCCCACCATTCCCAGGTCCCTCCACACGTGTCCATACCCCCCCCCCGCTCAAAGTGTCCCCATGTCCCCACCCCCCCCCCCCCCAGTGTCCCCTGACCCCCCCCCCACCCCCCAATTCCGGGACCCCCCACTGACCCCCAGGACCCCCCCCGCCCAGTGTCCCCTGACCCCCCTCCAGGACCCCCCAAGGACCCCCACGACCCCCCCGGGACCCCCCGAACCCCCCCCGTGTCACCCGACCCCCCCCCCAGGTGTCCCCTGACACCCCCCCATGTCCCTGACCCCCCCCCCAGGGACCCCCAAAGACCCCCCCCCAACCCCTCCCCCATGTCCCCCGACCCCCCCTGAGACCCCCGACCCCCCCCCTTAACC
>NW_028115197.1:0-39396 GCF_964273445.1 Streptopelia decaocto
AAAATTCCAGTTGAAATTTTTTCAAAGTCCCTTAAAAATTTTCCAATTTTTGTCCCAATTCTTCCCATTCCCATTGAAACTTTTCAAATCCCTCTCAAAATTGTTGAAATTCTCTTGAAGCTTTTAAAATTCTCTCTAGAATTTTCAAAATCCATGTCCACATGTTTACAATTTCACGTCAAAAAATGGCTAAAATTCCAGTTGAAATTTTTTCAAAGTCCCTTAAAAGTTTTCCAATTTTTGTCCCAATTCTCCCATTCCCATTGAAACTTTTCAAATCCCTCTCAAAATTGTTGAAATTCTGTTGAAGCTTTTAAAATTCTCTCTAGAATTTCAAAATCCACTTCAACATGTTTACAATTTCACGTCAAAAAATGGCTAAAATTCCAGTTGAAATTTTTTCAAAGTCCCTTAAAAATTTTCCAATTTTTGTCCCAATTCTTCCCATTCCCATTGAAACTTTTCAAATCCCTCTCAAAATTGTTGAAATTCTCTTGAAGCTTTTAAAATTCTCTGTAGAATTTTCAAAATCCATGGCCACATGTTTACAATTTCACGTCAAAAATGGCTAAAATTCCAGTTGAAATTTTTCAAAGTCCCTTAAAAATTTTCCAATTTTTGTCCCAATTCTTCCCATTCCCATTGAAACTTTTCAAATCCCTCTCAAAATTGTTGAAATTCTCTTGAAGCTTTTAAAATTCTCTCTAGAATTTTCAAAATCCATGTCCACATGTTTACAATTTCACATAAAAAAATGGCTAAAATTCCAGTTGAAATTTTTCAAAGTCCCTTAAAAGTTTTCCAATTTTTGTCCCAATTCTTCCCATTCCCATTGAAACTTTTCAAATCCCTCTCAAAATTGTTGAAATTCTCTTGAAGCTTTTAAAATTCTCTCTTAGAATTTTCAAAATCCATGTCCACATGTTTACAATTTCACGTCAAAAAATGGCTAAAATTCCAGTTGAAATTTTTTCAAAGTCCCTTAAAAATTTTCCAATTTTTGTCCCAATTCTTCCCATTCCCATTGAAACTTTTCAAATCCCTCTCAAAATTGTTGAAATTCTCTTGAAGCTTTTAAAATTCTCTCTAGAATTTTCAAAATCCATGGCCACATGTTTCCAATTTCACTTCAAAAATGGCTAAAATTCCAGTTGAAATTTTTTCAAAGTCCCTTAAAAAATTTCCAATTTTTGTCCCAATTCTTCCCATTCCCATTGAAACTTTTCAAATCCCTCTCCAAATTGTTGAAATTCTCTTAAATAATTGAAGCTTTTAAAAATTCTCTCTAGAATTTTCAAAATCCATGTCCACATGTTTACAATTTCACATAAAAAAATGGCTAAAATTCCAGTTGAAATTTTTTCAAAGTCCCTTAAAAGTTTTCCAATTTTGTCCCAATTCTTCCCATTCCCATTGAAACTTTTCAAATCCCTCTCAAAATTGTAGAAATTCTGTTGAAGCTTTTAAAATTCTCTCTAGAATTTTCAAAATCCATGTCCACATGTTTACAATTTCACGTCAAAAAATGGCTAAAATTCCAGTTGAAATTTTTTCAAAGTCCCTTAAAAATTTTCCAATTTTTGTCCCAATTCTTCCCATTCCCATTGAAACTTTTCAAATCCCTCTCAAAATTGTTGAAATTCTCTTGAAGCTTTTAAAATTCTCTCTAGAATTTTCAAAATCCATGGCCACATGTTTACAATTTCACGTCAAAAAATGGCTAAAATTCCAGTTGAAATTTTTTCAAAGTCCCTTAAAAATTTCCAATTTTTGTCCCAATTCTTCCCATTCCCATTGAAACTTTTCAAATCCCTCTCAAAATTGTTGAAATTCTGTTAAAGCTTTTAAAATTCTCTCTAGAATTTTCAAAATCCATGTCCACATGTTTACAATTTCACATAAAAAATGGCTAAAATTCCAGTTGAAATTTTTTCAAAGTCCCTTAAAAATTTTCCAATTTTTGTCCCAATTCTTCCCATTCCCATTGAAACTTTTCAAATCCCTCTCCAAATTGTTGAAATTCTCTTGAAGCTTTTAAAATTCTCTCTAGAATTTTCAAAATCCATGTCCACATGTTTACAATTTCACGTCAAAAATGGCTAAAATTCCAGTTGAAATTTTTTCAAAGTCCCTTAAAATTTTCCAATTTTTGTCCAATTCTTCCCATTCCCACTGAAACTTTTCAAATCACTCTCAAAATTGTTGAAATTCTCTTTAAGCTTTTAAAATTCTCTCTAGAATTTTCAAAATCCATGGCCACATGTTTACAATTTCACGTCAAAAAATGGCTAAAATTCCAGTTGAAATTTTTTCAAAGTCCCTTAAAAATTTTCCAATTTTTGTCCCAATTCTTCCCATTCCCATTGAAACTTTTCAAATCCCTCTCAAAATTGTTGAAATTCTCTTGAAGCTTTTAAAAAATTCTCTCTAGAATTTTCAAAATCCATGGCCACATGTTTACAATTTCACGTCAAAAAATGGCTAAAATTCCAGTTGAAATTTTTTCAAAGTCCCTTAAAAATTTTCCAATTTTTGTCCCAATTCTTCCCATTCCCATTGAAACTTTTCAAATCCCTCTCAAAATTGTTGAAATTCTCTTGAAGCTTTTAAAATTCTCTTCTAGAATTTTCAAAATCCATGGCCACATGTTTACAATTTTCACATAAAAAAATGGCTAAAATTCCAGTTGAAATTTTTTCAAAGTCCCTTAAAAATTTTCCAATTTTTGTCCCAATTCTTCCCATTCCCATTGAAACTTTTCAAATCCCTCTCAAAATTGTTGAAATTCTGTTGAAGCTTTTAAAATTCTCTGTAGAATTTTCAAAATCCATGTCCACATGTTTACAATTTCACGTCAAAAAATGGCTAAAATTCCAGTTGAAATTTTTTCAAAGTCCCTTAAAAATTTTCCAATTTTTGTCCCAATTCTTCCCATTCCCATTGAAACTTTTCAAATCCCTCTCAAAATTGTTGAAATTCTCTTGAAGCTTTTAAAATTCTCTCTAGAATTTTCAAAATCCATGTCCACATGTTTACAATTTCACGTCAAAAATGGCTAAAATTCCAGTTGAAATTTTTTCAAAGTCCCTTAAAAATTTTCCAATTTTTGTCCCAATTCTTCCCATTCCCATTGAAACTTTTCAAAAACCTCTCAAAATTGTTGAAATTCTGTTGAAGCTTTTAAAATTCTCTCTAGAATTTTCAAAATCCATGTCCACATGTTTACAATTTCACGTAAAAAAATGGCTAAAATTCCAGTTGAAATTTTTTCAAAGTCCCTTAAAAATTTTCCAATTTTTGTCCCAATTCTTTCCCATTCCCATTTATACTTGTCAAATCCCTCTCAAAATTGTTGAAATTCTGTTGAAGCTTTTAAAATTCTCCCTAGAATTTTCAAAATCCATGGCCACATGTTTACAATTTCACGTCAAAAATGGCTAAAATTCCAGTTAGAAATTTTTTCAAAGTCCCTTAAAAATTTCCAATTTTTGTCCCAATTCTTCCCATTCCCATTGAAACTTTTCAAATCCCTCTCCAAATTGTTGAAATTCTGTTAAAGCTTTTAAAATTCTCTCTAGAATTTTCAAAATCCATGTCCACATGTTTACAATTTCACATAAAAAAATGGCTAAAATTCCAGTTGAAATTTTTTCAAAGTCCCTTAAAAATTTTCCAATTTTTGTCCCAATTCTTCCCATTCCCATTGAAACTTTTCAAATCCCTCTCCAAATTGTTGAAATTCTGTTGAAGCTTTTAAAATTCTCCCTAGAATTTTCAAATCCATGTCCACATGTTTACAATTTCACGTCAAAAAATGGCTAAAATTCCAGTTGAAATTTTTTCAAAGTCCCTTAAAAATTTTCCAATTTTTGTCCCAATTCTTCCCATTCCCATTGAAACTTTTCAAATCCCTCTCAAAATTGTTGAAATTCTCTTCAAGCTTTTAAAATTCTCTCTAGAATTTTCAAAATCCATGTCCACATGTTTACAATTTCACGTCAAAAATGGCTAAAATTCCAGTTGAAATTTTTTCAAAGTCCCTTAAAAATTTTCCAATTTTTGTCCCAATTCTTCCCATTCCCATTGAAACTTTTCAAATCCCTCTCAAAATTGTTGAAATTCTCTTCAAGCTTTTAAAATTCTCTCTAGAATTTTCAAAATCCATGTCCACATGTTTACAATTTCACGTCAAAAATGGCTAAAATTCCAGTTGAAATTTTTTCAAAGTCCCTTAAAAATTTTCCAATTTTTGTCCCAATTCTTCCCATTCCCACTGAAACTTTTCAAATCCCTCTCAAAATTGTTGAAATTCTCTTTAAGCTTTTAAAATTCTCTCTAGAATTTTCAAAATCCATGGCCACATGTTTACAATTTCACGTCAAAAAATGGCTAAAATTCCAGTTGAAATTTTTTCAAAGTCCCTTCAAAATTTTCCAATTTTTGTCCCAATTCTTCCCATTCCCATTGAAACTTTTCAAATCCCTCTCAAAATTGTTGAAATTCTCTTGAAGCTTTAAAAATTCTCTCTAGAATTTTCAAAATCCATGTCCACATGTTTCCAATTTCACGTCAAAAAATGGCTAAAATTCCAGTTGAAATTTTTCAAAGTCCCTTAAAAATTTTCCAATTTTTGTCCCAATTCTTCCCATTCCCATTGAAACTTTTCAAATCCCTCTCAAAATTGTTGAAATTCTCTTGAAGCTTTTAAAATTCTCTCTAGAATTTTCAAAATCCATGGCCACATGTTTACAATTTCACGTCAAAAAATGGCTAAAATTCCAGTTGAAATTTTTTCAAAGTCCCTTAAAATTTTCCAATTTTTGTCCCAATTCTTCCATTCCCATTGAAACTTTTCAAATCCCTCTCCAAATTGTTGAAATTCTCTTGAAGCTTTTAAAATTCTCTCTAGAATTTTCAAATCCATGTCCACATGTTTACAATTTCACGTCAAAAATGGCTAAAATTCCAGTTGAAATTTTTTCAAAGTCCCTTAAAAATTTTCCAATTTTTGTCCCAATTCTTCCCATTCCCATTGAAACTTTTCAAATCCCTCTCAAAATTGTTGAAATTCTCTTGAAGCTTTTAAATTCTCTCTAGAATTTTCAAAATCCATGGCCACATGTTTACAATTTCACGTAAAAAAATTGCTAAAAATCCAGTTGAAATTTTTTCAAAGTCCCTTAAAAATTTTCCAATTTTTGTCCCAATTCTTCCCATTCCCATTGAAACTTTTCAAATCCCTCTCAAAATTGTTGAAATTCTCTTGAAGCTTTTAAAATTCTCTCTAGAATTTTCAAAATCCATGGCCACATGTTTACAATTTCACATAAAAAAATGGCTCTAAAATTCCAGTTGAAATTTTTTCAAAGTCCCTTAAAAATTTTCCAATTTTTGTCCCAATTCTTCCCATTCCCATTGAAACTTTTCAAATCCCTCTCAAAATTGTTGAAATTCTGTTGAAGCTTTTAAAATTCTCTCTAGAATTTTCAAATCCATGTCCACATGTTTACAATTTCACGTCAAAAAATTGCTAAAATTCCAGTTGAAATTTTTTCAAAGTCCCTTAAAAATTTTCCAATTTTTGTCCCAATTCTTCCCATTCCCATTGAAACTTTTCAAATCCCTCTCAAATTGTAGAAATTCTGTTGAAGCTTTTAAAATTCTCTCTAGAATTTTCAAAATGCATGGCCACATGTTTACAATTTCACTTCAAAAAATGGCTAAAATTCCAGTTGAAATTTTTTCAAAGTCCCTTAAAAGTTTTCCAATTTTTGTCCCAATTCTTCCCATTCCCGTTGAAACTTTTCAAATCCCTCTCAAAATTGTTGAAATTCTGTTGAAGCTTTTAAAATTCTCTCTAGAATTTTCAAAATCCATGTCCACGTGTTTACAATTTCACGTCAAAAAATGGCTAAAATTCCAGTTGAAATTTTTTCAAAGTCCCTTAAAAATTTTCCAATTTTTGTCCCAATTCTTCCCATTCCCATTGAAACTTTCAAATCCTCTCAAAATTGTAGAAATTCTGTTGAAGCTTTTAAAATTCTCTCTAGAATTTTCAAAATCCATGTCCACATGTTTACAATTTCACGTCAAAAATGGCTAAAATTCCAGTTGAAATTTTTTCAAAGTCCCTTAAAATTTTCCAATTTTTGTCCCAATTCTTCCCATTCCCACTGAAACTTTTCAAATCCCTCTCAAAATTGTTGAAATTCTCTTTAAGCTTTTAAAATTCTCTCTAGAATTTTCAAAATCCATGGCCACATGTTTACAATTTCATGTCAAAAAATGGCTAAAATTCCAGTTGAAATTTTTTCAAAGTCCCTTCAAAATTTTCCAATTTTTGTCCCAATTCTTCCCATTCCCATTGAAACTTTTCAAATCCCTCTCAAAATTGTTGAAATTCTCTTGAAGCTTTTAAAATTCTCTCTAGAATTTTCAAAATCCATGGCCACATGTTTACAATTTCACGTCAAAAAATGGCTAAAATTCCAGTTGAAATTTTTCAAAGTCCCTTAAAAATTTTCCAATTTTTGTCCCAATTCTTCCCATTCCCATTGAAACTTTTCAAATCCCTCTCAAAATTGTTGAAATTCTCTTGAAGCTTTAAAATTCTCTGTAGAATTTTCAAAATCCATGGCCACATGTTTACAATTTCACGTCAAAAAATGGCTAAAATTCCAGTTGAAATTTTTTCAAAGTCCCTTAAAAATTTTCCAATTTTTGTCCCAATTCTTCCCATTCCCATTGAAACTTTTCAAATCCCTCTCCAAATTGTTGAAATTCTGTTGAAGCTTTTAAAATTCTCTGTAGAATTTTCAAAATCCATGTCCACATGTTTACAATTTCACGTCAAAAAATGGCTAAAATTCCAGTTGAAATTTTTTCAAAGTCCCTTAAAAATTTTCCAATTTTTGTCCCAATTCTTCCCATTCCCATTGAAACTTTTCAAATCCCTCTCAAAATTGTTGAAATTCTCTTGAAGCTTTTAAAATTCTCTCTAGAATTTTCAAAATCCATGGCCACATGTTTACAATTTCACGTCAAAAAATGGCTAAAATTCCAGTTGAAATTTTTTCAAAGTCCCTTAAAAATTTTCCAATTTTTGTCCCAATTCTTCCCATTCCCATTGAAACTTTTCAAAAACCTCTCAAAATTGTTGAAATTCTGTTGAAGCTTTTAAAATTCTCTCTAGAATTTTCAAAATCCATGTCCACATGTTTACAATTTCACGTAAAAAATGGCTAAAATTCCAGTTGAAATTTTTTCAAAGTCCCTTAAAAATTTTCCAATTTTTGTCCCAATTCTTCCCATTCCCATTGAAACTTTTCAAATCCCTCTCAAAATTGTTGAAATTCTCTGAAGCTTTTAAAATTCTCCCTAGAATTTTCAAAATCCATGGCCACATGTTTACAATTTCACGTCAAAAAATGGCTAAAATTCCAGTTGAAATTTTTTCAAAGTCCCTTAAAAAATTTCCAATTTTTGTCCCAATTCTTCCCATTCCCATTGAAACTTTTCAAATCCCTCTCCAAATTGTTGAAATTCTGTTAAAGCTTTTAAAATTCTCTCTAGAATTTTCAAAATCCATGTCCACATGTTTACAATTTACCATAAAAAAATGGCTAAAATTCCAGTTGAAATTTTTTTCAAAGTCCCTTAAAAATTTTCCAATTTTTGTCCCAATTCTTCCCATTCCCATTGAAACTTTTCAAATCCCTCTCCAAATTGTTGAAATTCTGTTGAAGCTTTTAAAATTCTCCCTAGAATTTTCAAAATCCATGTCCACATGTTTACAATTTCACGTCAAAAAATGGCTAAAATTCCAGTTGAAATTTTTTCAAAGTCCCTTAAAAAATTTTCCAATTTTTGTCCCAATTCTTCCCATTCCCATTGAAACTTTTCAAATCCCTCTCAAAATTGTTGAAATTCTCTTCAAGCTTTTAAAATTCTCTCTAGAATTTTCAAAATCCATGTCCACATGTTTACAATTTCACGTCAAAAAATGGCTAAAATTCCAGTTGAAATTTTTTCAAAGTCCCTTAAAAATTTTCCAATTTTTGTCCCAATTCTTCCCATTCCCATTGAAACTTTTCAAATCCCTCTCCAAATTGTTGAAATTCTCTTCAAGCTTTTAAAATTCTCTCTAGAATTTTCAAAATCCATGTCCACATGTTTACAATTTCACGTCAAAAAATGGCTAAAATTCCAGTTGAAATTTTTTCAAAGTCCCTTAAAAATTTTCCAATTTTGTCCCAATTCTTCCCATTCCCACTGAAACTTTTCAATCCCTCTCAAAATTGTTGAAATTCTCTTTAAGCTTTTAAAATTCTCTCTAGAATTTTCAAAATCCATGGCCACATGTTTACAATTTCACGTCAAAAATGGCTAAAATTCCAGTTGAAATTTTTTCAAAGTCCCTTAAAAATTTTCCAATTTTTGTCCCAATTCTTCCCATTCCCATTGAAACTTTTCAAATCCCTCTCAAAATTGTTGAAATTCTCTTGAAGCTTTAAAATTCTCTCTAGAATTTTCAAAATCCATGTCCACATGTTTCCAATTTCACTTCAAAAAATGGCTAAAATTCCAGTTGAAAATTTTTTCAAAGTCCCTTAAAAATTTTCCAATTTTGTCCCAATTCTTCCCATTCCCATTGAAACTTTTCAATCCCTCTCAAAATTGTTGAAATTCTCTTGAAGCTTTTAAAATTCTCTCTAGAATTTTCAAAATCCATGGCCACATGTTTACAATTTCACGTCAAAAAATGGCTAAAATTCCAGTTGAAATTTTTTCAAAGTCCCTTAAAAGTTTTCCAATTTTTGTCCCAATTCTTCCCATTCCCATTGAAACTTTTCAAATCCCTCTCAAAATTGTTGAAATTCTGTTGAAGCTTTTAAATTCTCTGTAGAATTTTCAAAATCCATGTCCACATGTTTACAATTTCACGTCAAAAAATGGCTAAAATTCAGTTGAAATTTTTTCAAAGTCCTTAAAAATTTTCCAATTTTTGTCCCAATTCTTCCCATTCCCATTGAAACTTTTCAAATCCCTCTCAAAATTGTTGAAATTCTCTTGAAGCTTTTAAAATTCTCTCTAGAATTTTCAAAATCCATGGCCACATGTTTACAATTTCACGTAAAAAAATTGCTAAAAATCCAGTTGAAATTTTTTCAAAGTCCCTTAAAAATTTTCCAATTTTTGTCCCAATTCTTCCCATTCCCATTGAAACTTTTCAAATCCCTCTCAAAATTGTTGAAATTCTCTTGAGCTTTTAAAATTCTCTCTAGAATTTTCAAAATCCATGGCCACATGTTTACAATTTCACGTCAAAAAATGGCTAAAATTCCAGTTGAAATTTTTTCAAAGTCCTTCAAAATTTTCCAATTTTTGTCCCAATTCTTCCCATTCCCATTGAAACTTTTCAAATCCCTCTCAAAATTGTTGAAATTCTCTTGAAGCTTTTAAAATTCTCTCTAGAATTTTCAAAATCCATGGCCACATGTTTACAATTTCACATAAAAAAATGGCTAAAATTCCAGTTGAAATTTTTTCAAAGTCCCTTAAAATTTTCCAATTTTTGTCCCAATTCTTCCCATTCCCATTGAAACTTTTCAAATCCCTCTCAAAATTGTTGAAATTCTGTTGAAGCTTTTAAAATTCTCTGTAGAATTTTCAAAATCCATGTCCACATGTTTACAATTTCACGTCAAAAAATGGCTAAAATTCCAGTTGAAATTTTTCAAAGTCCTTAAAAATTTTCCAATTTTTGTCCCAATTCTTCTCATTCCCATTGAAACTTTTCAAATCCCTCTCAAAATTGTTGAAATTCTCTTGAAGCTTTTAAAATTCTCTCTAGAATTTTCAAAATCCATGTCCACATGTTTACAATTTCACGTCAAAAAATGGCTAAAATTCCAGTTGAAATTTTTTCAAAGTCCCTTAAAAATTTTCCAATTTTTGTCCCAATTCTTCCCATTCCCATTGAAACTTTTCAAAAACCTCTCAAAATTGTTGAAATTCTGTTGAAGCTTTTAAAATTCTCTCTAGAATTTTCAAAATCCATGTCCACATGTTTACAATTTCACGTAAAAAAATGGCTAAAATTCCAGTTGAAATTTTTTCAAAGTCCCTTAAAAATTTTCCAATTTTTGTCCCAATTCTTCCCATTCCCATTTAAACTTGTCAAATCCCTCTCAAAATTGTTGAAATTCTGTTGAAGCTTTTAAAATTCTCCCTAGAATTTTCAAAATCCATGGCCACATGTTTACAATTTCACGTCAAAAAATGGCTAAAATTCCAGTTGAAATTTTTTCAAAGTCCCTTAAAAAATTTCCAATTTTTGTCCCAATTCTTCCCATTCCCATTGAAACTTTTCAAATCCCTCTCCAAATTGTTGAAATTCTGTTAAAGCTTTTAAAATTCTCTCTAGAATTTTCAAAATCCATGTCCACATGTTTACAATTTCACATAAAAAAATGGCTAAAATTCCAGTTGAAATTTTTTCAAAGTCCCTTAAAAATTTTCCAATTTTTGTCCCAATTCTTCCCATTCCCATTGAAACTTTTCAAATCCCTCTCCAAATTGTTGAAATTCTGTTGAAGCTTTTAAAATTCTCCCTAGAATTTTCAAAATCCATGTCCACATGTTTACAATTTCACGTCAAAAAATGGCTAAATTCCAGTTGAAATTTTTTCAAAGTCCCTTAAAAATTTTCCAATTTTTGTCCCAATTCTTCCCATTCCCATTGAAACTTTTCAAATCCCTCTCAAAATTGTTGAAATTCTCTTCAAGCTTTTAAAATTCTCTCTAGAATTTTCAAAATCCATGTCCACATGTTTACAATTTCACGTCAAAAAATGGCTAAAATTCCAGTTGAAATTTTTTCAAAGTCCCTTAAAAATTTTCCAATTTTTGTCCCAATTCTTCCCATTCCCATTGAAACTTTTCAAATCCCTCTCCAAATTGTTGAAATTCTCTTCAAGCTTTTAAAATTCTCTCTAGAATTTTCAAAATCCATGTCCACATGTTTACAATTTCACGTCAAAAAATGGCTTAAAATTCCAGTTGAAATTTTTTTCAAAGTCCCTTAAAAATTTTCCAATTTTTGTCCCAATTCTTCCCATTCCCACTGAAACTTTTCAAATCCCTCTCAAAATTGTTGAAATTCTCTTTAAGCTTTTAAAATTCTCTCTAGAATTTTCAAAATCCATGGCCACATGTTTACAATTTCACGTCAAAAAATGGCTAAATTCCAGTTGAAATTTTTTCAAAGTCCCTTAAAAATTTTCCAATTTTTGTCCCAATTCTTCCCATTCCCATTGAAACTTTTCAAATCCCTCTCAAAATTGTTGAAATTCTCTTGAAGCTTTAAAAAATTCTCTCTAGAATTTTCAAAATCCATGTCCACATGTTTACAATTTCACGTCAAAAAATGGCTAAAATTCCAGTTGAAATTTTTTCAAAGTCCCTTAAAAATTTTCCAATTTTTGTCCCAATTCTTCCCATTCCCATTGAAACTTTTCAAATCCCTCTCAAAATTGTTGAAATTCTCTTGAAGCTTTTAAAATTCTCTCTAGAATTTTCAAAATCCATGGCCACATGTTTACAATTTCACGTCAAAAAATGGCTAAAATTCCAGTTGAAATTTTTTCAAAGTCCCTTAAAAGTTTTCCAATTTTTGTCCCAATTCTTCCCATTCCCATTGAAACTTTTCAAATCCCTCTCAAAATTGTTGAAATTCTGTTGAAGCTTTTAAAATTCTCCCTAGAATTTTCAAAATCCATGTCCACATGTTTACAATTTCACGTCAAAAAATGGCTAAAATTCCAGTTGAAATTTTTTCAAAGTCCCTTAAAAATTTTCCAATTTTTGTCCCAATTCTTCCCATTCCCATTGAAACTTTTCAAATCCCTCTCAAAAGTGTTGAAATTCTCTTGAAGCTTTTAAAATTCTCTCTAGAATTTTCAAAATCCATGGCCACATGTTTACAATTTCACGTAAAAAAATTGCTAAAAATCCAGTTGAAATTTTTTCAAAGTCCCTTAAAAATTTTCCAATTTTTGTCCCAATTCTTCCCATTCCCATTGAAACTTTTCAAATCCCTCTCAAAATTGTTGAAATTCTCTTGAAGCTTTTAAAATTCTCTCTAGAATTTTCAAAATCCATGGCCACATGTTTACAATTTCACATAAAAAAATGGCTAAAATTCCAGTTGAAATTTTTTCAAAGTCCCTTAAAAATTTTCCAATTTTTGTCCCAATTCTTCCCATTCCCATTGAAACTTTTCAAATCCCTCTCAAAATTGTTGAAATTCTGTTGAAGCTTTTAAAATTCTCTCTAGAATTTTCAAAATCCATGTCCACATGTTTACAATTTCACGTCAAAAAATTGCTAAAATTCCAGTTGAAATTTTTTCAAAGTCCCTTAAAAATTTTCCAATTTTTGTCCCAATTCTTCCCATTCCCATTGAAACTTTTCAAATCCCTCTCAAAATTGTAGAAATTCTGTTGAAGCTTTTAAAATTCTCTCTAGAATTTTCAAAATCCATGGCCACATGTTTACAATTTCACTTCAAAAAATGGCTAAAATTCCAGTTGAAATTTTTTCAAAGTCCCTTAAAAGTTTTCCAATTTTTGTCCCAATTCTTCCCATTCCCGTTGAAACTTTTCAAATCCCTCTCAAAATTGTTGAAATTCTGTTGAAGCTTTTAAAATTCTCTCTAGAATTTTCAAAATCCATGTCCACATGTTTACAATTTCACGTCAAAAAATGGCTAAAATTCCAGTTGAAATTTTTTCAAAGTCCCTTAAAAATTTTCCAATTTTTGTCCCAATTCTTCCCATTCCCATTGAAACTTTTCAAATCCCTCTCAAAATTGTTGAAATTCTCTTGAAGCTTTTAAAATTCTCTCTAGAATTTTCAAAATCCATGTCCACATGTTTACAATTTCACGTCAAAAAATGGCTAAAATTCCAGTTGAAATTTTTTCAAAGTCCCTTAAAAATTTTCCAATTTTTGTCCCAATTCTTCCCATTCCCATTGAAACTTTTCAAATCCCTCTCAAAATTGTTGAAATTCTCTTGAAGCTTTTAAAATTCTCTCTAGAATTTTCAAAATCCATGGCCACATGTTTACAATTTCACGTCAAAAAATGGCTAAAATTCCAGTTGAAATTTTTTCAAAGTCCCTTAAAAATTTTCCAATTTTTGTCCCAATTCTTCCCATTCCCATTGAAACTTTTCAAATCCCTCTCAAAATTGTTGAAATTCTCTTGAAGCTTTTAAAATTCTCTCTAGAATTTTCAAAATCCATGTCCACATGTTTACAATTTCACGTCAAAAAATGGCTAAAATTCCAGTTGAAATTTTTTCAAAGTCTCTTAAAAATTTTCCAATTTTTGTCCCAATTCTTCCCATTCCCATTGAAACTTGTCAAATCCCTCTCCAAATTGTTGAAATTCTCTTGAAGCTTTTAAAATTCTCTCTAGAATTTTCAAAATCCATGTCCACATGTTTACAATTTCACGTCAAAAATTGCTAAAATTCCAGTTGAAATTTTTTCAAAGTCCCTTAAAAATTTTCCAATTTTTGTCCCAATTCTTCCCATTCCCATTGAAACTTTTCAAATCCCTCTCAAAATTGTTGAAATTCTCTTGAAGCTTTTAAAATTCTCTCTAGAATTTTCAAAATCCATGGCCACATGTTTACAATTTCACGTCAAAAAATTGCTAAAATTCCAGTTGAAATTTTTTCAAAGTCCCTTAAAAATTTTCCAATTTTTGTCCCAATTCTTCCCATTCCCATTGAAACTTTTCAAATCCCTCTCAAAAGTGTTGAAATTCTGTTAAAGCTTTTAAAATTCTCTCTAGAATTTTCAAAATCCATGTCCACATGTTTACAATTTCACGTCAAAAAATGGCTAAAATTCCAGTTGAAATTTTTTCAAAGTCCCTTAAAAATTTTCCAATTTTTGTCCCAATTCTTCCCATTCCCATTGAAACTTTTCAAATCCCTCTCAAAATTGTTGAAATTCTCTTGAAGCTTTTAAAATTCTCTCTAGAATTTTCAAAATCCATGTCCACATGTTTACAATTTCACGTCAAAAAATGGCTAAAATTCCAGTTGAAATTTTTTCAAAGTCCCTTAAAAATTTTCCAATTTTTGTCCCAATTCTTCCCATTCCCATTGAAACTTTTCAAATCCCTCTCAAAATTGTAGAAATTCTGTTGAAGCTTTTAAAATTCTCTCTAGAATTTTCAAAATCCATGTCCACATGTTTACAATTTCACGTCAAAAAATGGCTAAAATTCCAGTTGAAATTTTTTCAAAGTCCCTTAAAAATTTTCCAATTTTTGTCCCAATTCTTCCCATTCCCATTGAAACTTTTCAAATCCCTCTCAAAATTGTTGAAATTCTCTTGAAGCTTTTAAAATTCTCTCTAGAATTTTCAAAATCCATGGACACATGTTTACAATTTCACGTCAAAAAATGGCTAAAATTCCAGTTGAAATTTTTTCAAAGTCCCTTAAAAATTTTCCAATTTTTGTCCCAATTCTTCCCATTCCCATTGAAACTTTTCAAATCCCTCTCAAAATTGTTGAAATTCTCTTGAAGCTTTTAAAATTCTCTCTAGAATTTTCAAAATCCATGGCCACATGTTTACAATTTCACGTCAAAAAATGGCTAAAATTCCAGTTGAAATTTTTTCAAAGTCCCTTAAAAATTTTCCAATTTTTGTCCCAATTCTTCCCATTCCCTTTGAAACTTTTCAAATCCCTCTCAAAATTGTTGAAATTCTCTTGAAGCTTTTAAAATTCTCTCTAGAATTTTCAAAATCCATGGCCACATGTTTACAATTTCACGTCAAAAAATGGCTAAAATTCCAGTTGAAATTTTTTCAAAGTCCCTTAAAAATTTTCCAATTTTTGTCCCAATTCTTCCCATTCCCATTGAAACTTGTCAAATCCCTCTCCAAATTGTTGAAATTCTCTTGAAGCTTTTAAAATTCTCTCTAGAATTTTCAAAATCCATGTCCACATATTTACAATTTCACGTCAAAAAATGGCTAAAATTCCAGTTGAAATTTTTTCAAAGTCCCTTCAAAATTTTCCAATTTTTGTCCCAATTCTTCCCATTCCCATTGAAACTTTTCAAATCCCTCTCAAAATTGTTGAAATTCTCTTGAAGCTTTTAAAATTCTCTCTAGAATTTTCAAAATCCATGTCCACATGTTTACAATTTCACGTCAAAAAATTGCTAAAATTCCAGTTGAAATTTTTTCAAAGTCCCTTAAAAGTTTTCCAATTTTTGTCCCAATTCTTCCCATTCCCATTGAAACTTTTCAAATCCCTCTCAAAAGTGTTGAAATTCTGTTGAAGCTTTTAAAATTCTCTCTAGAATTTTCAAAATCCATGTCCACATGTTTACAATTTCACTTCAAAAAATGGCTAAAATTCCAGTTGAAATTTTTTCAAAGTCCCTTAAAAGTTTTCCAATTTTTGTCCCAATTCTTCCCATTCCCATTGAAACTTTTCAAATCCCTCTCAAAATTGTTGAAATTCTCTTGAAGCTTTTAAAATTCTCTCTAGAATTTTCAAAATCCATGGACACATGTTTACAATTTCACGTCAAAAAATGGCTAAAATTCCAGTTGAAATTTTTTCAAAGTCCCTTAAAAATTTTCCAATTTTTGTCCCAATTCTTCCCATTCCCATTGAAACTTTTCAAATCCCTCTCAAAATTGTTGAAATTCTCTTGAAGCTTTTAAAATTCTCTCTAGAATTTTCAAAATCCATGTCCACATGTTTACAATTTCACGTCAAAAAATGGCTAAAATTCCAGTTGAAATTTTTTCAAAGTCCCTTAAAAATTTTCCAATTTTTGTCCCAATTCTTCCCATTCCCATTGAAACTTTTCAAATCCCTCTCAAAATTGTTGAAATTCTCTTGAAGCTTTTAAAATTCTCTCTAGAATTTTCAAAATCCATGGCCACATGTTTACAATTTCACGTCAAAAAATGGCTAAAATTCCAGTTGAAATTTTTTCAAAGTCCCTTAAAAATTTTCCAATTTTTGTCCCAATTCTTCCCATTCCCATTGAAACTTTTCAAATCCCTCTCAAAATTGTTGAAATTCTCTTGAAGCTTTTAAAATTCTCTCTAGAATTTTCAAAATCCATGTCCACATGTTTACAATTTCACGTCAAAAAATGGCTAAAATTCCAGTTGAAATTTTTTCAAAGTCTCTTAAAAATTTTCCAATTTTTGTCCCAATTCTTCCCATTCCCATTGAAACTTGTCAAATCCCTCTCCAAATTGTTGAAATTCTCTTGAAGCTTTTAAAATTCTCTCTAGAATTTTCAAAATCCATGTCCACATGTTTACAATTTCACGTCAAAAATTGCTAAAATTCCAGTTGAAATTTTTTCAAAGTCCCTTAAAAATTTTCCAATTTTTGTCCCAATTCTTCCCATTCCCATTGAAACTTTTCAAATCCCTCTCAAAATTGTTGAAATTCTCTTGAAGCTTTTAAAATTCTCTCTAGAATTTTCAAAATCCATGGCCACATGTTTACAATTTCACGTCAAAAAATTGCTAAAATTCCAGTTGAAATTTTTTCAAAGTCCCTTAAAAATTTTCCAATTTTTGTCCCAATTCTTCCCATTCCCATTGAAACTTTTCAAATCCCTCTCAAAAGTGTTGAAATTCTGTTAAAGCTTTTAAAATTCTCTCTAGAATTTTCAAAATCCATGTCCACATGTTTACAATTTCACGTCAAAAAATGGCTAAAATTCCAGTTGAAATTTTTTCAAAGTCCCTTAAAAATTTTCCAATTTTTGTCCCAATTCTTCCCATTCCCATTGAAACTTTTCAAATCCCTCTCAAAATTGTTGAAATTCTCTTGAAGCTTTTAAAATTCTCTCTAGAATTTTCAAAATCCATGTCCACATGTTTACAATTTCACGTCAAAAAATGGCTAAAATTCCAGTTGAAATTTTTTCAAAGTCCCTTAAAAATTTTCCAATTTTTGTCCCAATTCTTCCCATTCCCATTGAAACTTTTCAAATCCCTCTCAAAATTGTTGAAATTCTGTTGAAGCTTTTAAAATTCTCTCTAGAATTTTCAAAATCCATGTCCACATGTTTACAATTTCACGTCAAAAAATGGCTAAAATTCCAGTTGAAATTTTTTCAAAGTCCCTTAAAAATTTTCCAATTTTTGTCCCAATTCTTCCCATTCCCATTGAAACTTTTCAAATCCCTCTCAAAATTGTTGAAATTCTCTTGAAGCTTTTAAAATTCTCTCTAGAATTTTCAAAATCCATGGACACATGTTTACAATTTCACGTCAAAAAATGGCTAAAATTCCAGTTGAAATTTTTTCAAAGTCCCTTAAAAATTTTCCAATTTTTGTCCCAATTCTTCCCATTCCCATTGAAACTTTTCAAATCCCTCTCAAAATTGTTGAAATTCTCTTGAAGCTTTTAAAATTCTCTCTAGAATTTTCAAAATCCATGGCCACATGTTTACAATTTCACGTCAAAAAATGGCTAAAATTCCAGTTGAAATTTTTTCAAAGTCCCTTAAAAATTTTCCAATTTTTGTCCCAATTCTTCCCATTCCCTTTGAAACTTTTCAAATCCCTCTCAAAATTGTTGAAATTCTCTTGAAGCTTTTAAAATTCTCTCTAGAATTTTCAAAATCCATGTCCACATGTTTACAATTTCACGTCAAAAAATGGCTAAAATTCCAGTTGAAATTTTTTCAAAGTCCCTTAAAAATTTTCCAATTTTTGTCCCAATTCTTCCCATTCCCATTGAAACTTGTCAAATCCCTCTCCAAATTGTTGAAATTCTCTTGAAGCTTTTAAAATTCTCTCTAGAATTTTCAAAATCCATGTCCACATATTTACAATTTCACGTCAAAAAATGGCTAAAATTCCAGTTGAAATTTTTTCAAAGTCCCTTCAAAATTTTCCAATTTTTGTCCCAATTCTTCCCATTCCCATTGAAACTTTTCAAATCCCTCTCAAAATTGTTGAAATTCTCTTGAAGCTTTTAAAATTCTCTCTAGAATTTTCAAAATCCATGTCCACATGTTTACAATTTCACGTCAAAAAATTGCTAAAATTCCAGTTGAAATTTTTTCAAAGTCCCTTAAAAGTTTTCCAATTTTTGTCCCAATTCTTCCCATTCCCATTGAAACTTTTCAAATCCCTCTCAAAAGTGTTGAAATTCTGTTGAAGCTTTTAAAATTCTCTCTAGAATTTTCAAAATCCATGTCCACATGTTTACAATTTCACTTCAAAAAATGGCTAAAATTCCAGTTGAAATTTTTTCAAAGTCCCTTAAAAGTTTTCCAATTTTTTGTCCCAATTCTTCCCATTCCCATTGAAACTTTTCAAATCCCTCTCAAAATTGTTGAAATTCTCTTGAAGCTTTTAAAATTCTCTCTAGAATTTTCAAAATCCATGGACACATGTTTACAATTTCACGTCAAAAAATGGCTAAAATTCCAGTTGAAATTTTTTCAAAGTCCCTTAAAAATTTTCCAATTTTGTCCCAATTCTTCCCATTCCCATTGAAACTTTTCAAATCCCTCTCAAAATTGTTGAAATTCTCTTGAAGCTTTTAAAATTCTCTCTAGAATTTTCAAAATCCATGTCCACATGTTTACAATTTCACGACAAAAAATGGCTAAAATTCCAGTTGAAATTTTTTCAAAGTCCCTTAAAAATTTTCCAATTTTTGTCCCAATTCTTCCCATTCCCATTGAAACTTTTCAAATCCCTCTCAAAATTGTTGAAATTCTCTTGAAGCTTTTAAAATTCTCTCTAGAATTTTCAAAATCCATGGCCACATGTTTACAATTTCACGTCAAAAAATGGCTAAAATTCCAGTTGAAATTTTTTCAAAGTCCCTTAAAAATTTTCCAATTTTTGTCCCAATTCTTCCCATTCCCTTTGAAACTTTTCAAATCCCTCTCAAAATTGTTGAAATTCTCTTGAAGCTTTTAAAATTCTCTCTAGAATTTTCAAAATCCATGTCCACATGTTTACAATTTCACGTAAGAAAATGGCTAAAATTCCAGTTGAAATTTTTTCAAAGTCCCTTAAAAATTTTCCAATTTTTGTCCCAATTCTTCCCATTCCCATTGAAACTTTTCAAATCCCTCTCAAAATTGTTGAAATTCTCTTGAAGCTTTTAAAATTCTCTCTAGAATTTTCAAAATCCATGTCCACATGTTTACAATTTCACGTCAAAAAATGGCTAAAATTCCAGTTGAAATTTTTTCAAAGTCCCTTAAAAATTTTCCAATTTTTGTCCCAATTCTTCCCATTCCCATTGAAACTTTTCAAATCCCTCTCAAAATTGTTGAAATTCTGTTGAAGCTTTTAAAATTCTCTCTAGAATTTTCAAAATCCACTTCAACATGTTTACAATTTCATGTCAAAAAATGGCTAAAATTCCAGTTGAAATTTTTTCAAAGTCCCTTAAAATTTTCCAATTTTTGTCCCAATTCTTCCCATTCCCATTGAAACTTTTCAAATCCCTCTCAAAATTGTTGAAATTCTCTTGAAGCTTTTAAAATTCTCTCTAGAATTTTCAAAATCCATGGCCACATGTTTACAATTTCTTGACAAAAAATGGCTATAATTCCAGTTGAAATTTTATCAAAGTCCCTTAAAAATTTTCCAATTTTTGTCCCAATTCTTCCCATTCCCTTTGAAACTTTTCAAATCCCTCTCAAAATTGTTGAAATTCTCTTGAAGCTTTAAAAATTCTCTCTAGAATTTTCAAAATCCATGTCCACATGTTTACAATTTCACGTCAAAAAATGGCTAAAATTCCAGTTGAAATTTTTTCAAAGTCCCTTAAAAATTTTCCAATTTTTGTCCCAATTCTTCCCATTCCCATTGAAACTTTTCAAATCCCTCTCCAAATTGTTGAAATTCTGTTGAAGCTTTTAAAATTCTCTCTAGAATTTTCAAAATCCATGTCCACATGTTTACAATTTCACGTCAAAAAATGGCTAAAATTCCAGTTGAAATTTTTTCAAAGTCCCTTAAAAATTTTCCAATTTTTGTCCCAATTCTTCCCATTCCCATTGAAACTTTTCAAATCCCTCTCAAAATTGTTGAAATTCTCTTGAAGCTTTTAAAATTCTCTCTAGAATTTTCAAAATCCATGGCCACATGTTTACAATTTCACGTCAAAAAATGGCTAAAATTCCAGTTGAAATTTTTTCAAAGTCCCTTAAAAATTTTCCAATTTTTGTCCCAATTCTTCCCATTCCCTTTGAAACTTTTCAAATCCCTCTCAAAATTGTAGAAATTCTCTTGAAGCTTTTAAAATTCTCTCTAGAATTTTCAAAATCCATGTCCACATGTTTACAATTTCACGTCAAAAAATGGCTAAAATTCCAGTTGAAATTTTTTCAAAGTCCCTTAAAAATTTTCCAATTTTTGTCCCAATTCTTCCCATTCCCATTGAAACTTTTCAAATCCCTCTCCAAATTGTTGAAATTCTGTTGAAGCTTTTAAAATTCTCTCTAGAATTTTCAAAATCCATGGCCACATGTTTACAATTTCACGTCAAAAAATGGCTAAAATTCCAGTTGAAATTTTTTCAAAGTCCCTTAAAAATTTTCCAATTTTTGTCCCAATTCTTCCCATTCCCTTTGAAACTTTTCAAATCCCTCTCAAAATTGTTGAAATTCTCTTGAAGCTTTAAAAATTCTCTCTAGAATTTTCAAAATCCATGTCCACATGTTTACAATTTCACTTCAAAAAATGGCTAAAATTCCAGTTGAAATTTTTTCAAAGTCCCTTAAAAATTTTCCAATTTTTGTCCCAATTCTTCCCATTCCCATTGAAACTTTTCAAATCCCTCTCCAAATTGTTGAAATTCTGTTGAAGCTTTTAAAATTCTCTCTAGAATTTTCAAAATCCATGTCCACATGTTTACAATTTCACGTCAAAAAATGGCTAAAATTCCAGTTGAAATTTTTTCAAAGTCCCTTAAAAATTTTCCAATTTTTGTCCCAATTCTTCCCATTCCCATTGAAACTTTTCAAATCCCTCTCAAAATTGTTGAAATTCTGTTGAAGCTTTTAAAATTCTCTCTAGAATTTTCAAAATCCACTTCAACATGTTTACAATTTCATGTCAAAAAATGGCTAAAATTCCAGTTGAAATTTTTTCAAAGTCCCTTAAAAATTTTCCAATTTTTGTCCCAATTCTTCCCATTCCCATTGAAACTTATCAAATCCCTCTCCAAATTGTTGAAATTCTGTTGAAGCTTTTAAAATTCTCCCTAGAATTTTCAAAATCCATGGCCACATGTTTACAATTTCACGTAAAAAAATGGCTAAAATTCCAGTTGAAATTTTTTCAAAGTCCCTTAAAAATTTTCCAATTTTTGTCCCAATTCTTCCCATTCCCATTGAAACTTTTCAAATCCCTCTCAAAATTGTTGAAATTCTCTTGAAGCTTTTAAAATTCTCTCTAGAATTTTCAAAATCCATGTCCACATGTTTACAATTTCACGTCAAAAAATGGCTAAAATTCCAGTTGAAATTTTTTCAAAGTCCCTTAAAAATTTTCCAATTTTTGTCCCAATTCTTCCCATTCCCATTGAAACTTTTCAAATCCCTCTCAAAATTGTTGAAATTCTCTTGAAGCTTTTAAAATTCTCTCTAGAATTTTCAAAATCCATGTCCACATGTTTACAATTTCACGTCAAAAAATGGCTAAAATTCCAGTTGAAATTTTTTCAAAGTCCCTTAAAAATTTTCCAATTTTTGTCCCAATTCTTCCCATTCCCATTGAAACTTTTCAAATCCCTCTCCAAATTGTTGAAATTCTGTTGAAGCTTTTAAAATTCTCTCTAGAATTTTCAAAATCCATGGCCACATGTTTACAATTTCACGTCAAAAAATGGCTAAAATTCCAGTTGAAATTTTTTCAAAGTCCCTTAAAAATTTTCCAATTTTTGTCCCAATTCTTCCCATTCCCTTTGAAACTTTTCAAATCCCTCTCAAAATTGTTGAAATTCTCTTGAAGCTTTAAAAATTCTCTCTAGAATTTTCAAAATCCATGTCCACATGTTTACAATTTCACTTCAAAAAATGGCTAAAATTCCAGTTGAAATTTTTTCAAAGTCCCTTAAAAATTTTCCAATTTTTGTCCCAATTCTTCCCATTCCCATTGAAACTTTTCAAATCCCTCTCCAAATTGTTGAAATTCTGTTGAAGCTTTTAAAATTCTCTCTAGAATTTTCAAAATCCATGTCCACATGTTTACAATTTCACGTCAAAAAATGGCTAAATTTCCAGTTGAAATTTTTTCAAAGTCCCTTAAAAATTTTCCAATTTTTGTCCCAATTCTTCCCATTCCCATTGAAACTTTTCAAATCCCTCTCAAAATTGTTGAAATTCTCTTGAAGCTTTTAAAATTCTCTCTAGAATTTTCAAAATCCACTTCAACATGTTTACAATTTCATGTCAAAAAATGGCTAAAATTCCAGTTGAAATTTTTTCAAAGTCCCTTAAAAATTTTCCAATTTTTGTCCCAATTCTTCCCATTCCCATTGAAACTTTTCAAATCCCTCTCCAAATTGTTGAAATTCTGTTGAAGCTTTTAAAATTCTCCCTAGAATTTTCAAAATCCATGGCCACATGTTTACAATTTCACGTAAAAAAATGGCTAAAATTCCAGTTGAAATTTTTTCAAAGTCCCTTAAAAATTTTCCAATTTTTGTCCCAATTCTTCCCATTCCCATTGAAACTTTTCAAATCCCTCTCAAAATTGTTGAAATTCTCTTGAAGCTTTTAAAATTCTCTCTAGAATTTTCAAAATCCATGTCCACATGTTTACAATTTCACGTCAAAAAATGGCTAAAATTCCAGTTGAAATTTTTTCAAAGTCCCTTAAAAATGTTCCAATTTTTGTCCCAATTCTTCCCATTCCCATTGAAACTTTTCAAATCCCTCTCAAAATTGTTGAAATTCTCTTGAAGCTTTTAAAATTCTCTCTAGAATTTTCAAAATCCATGTCCACATGTTTACAATTTCACGTCAAAAAATGGCTAAAATTCCAGTTGAAATTTTTTCAAAGTCCCTTAAAAATTTTCCAATTTTTGTCCCAATTCTTCCCATTCCCATTGAAACTTTTCAAATCCCTCTCAAAATTGTTGAAATTCTCTTGAAGCTTTTAAAATTCTCTCTAGAATTTTCAAAATCCATGTCCACATGTTTACAATTTCACGTCAAAAAATTGCTAAAATTCCAGTTGAAATTTTTTCAAAGTCCCTTAAAAGTTTTCCAATTTTTGTCCCAATTCTTCCCATTCCCATTGAAACTTTTCAAATCCCTCTCAAAAGTGTTGAAATTCTGTTGAAGCTTTTAAAATTCTCTCTAGAATTTTCAAAATCCATGTCCACATGTTTACAATTTCACTTCAAAAAATGGCTAAAATTCCAGTTGAAATTTTTTCAAAGTCCCTTAAAAAATTTCCAATTTTTGTCCCAATTCTTCCCATTCCCATTGAAACTTTTCAAATCCCTCTCAAAATTGTTGAAATTCTCTTGAAGCTTTTAAAATTCTCTCTAGAATTTTCAAAATCCATGGACACATGTTTACAATTTCACGTCAAAAAATGGCTAAAATTCCAGTTGAAATTTTTTCAAAGTCCCTTAAAAATTTTCCAATTTTTGTCCCAATTCTTCCCATTCCCATTGAAACTTTTCAAATCCCTCTCAAAATTGTTGAAATTCTCTTGAAGCTTTTAAAATTCTCTCTAGAATTTTCAAAATCCATGGCCACATGTTTACAATTTCATGACAAAAAATGGCTAAAATTCCAGTTGAAATTTTTTCAAAGTCCCTTAAAAATTTTCCAATTTTTGTCCCAATTCTTCCCATTCCCATTGAAACTTTTCAAATCCCTCTCAAAATTGTTGAAATTCTCTTGAAGCTTTAAAAATTCTCTCTAGAATTTTCAAAATCCATGTCCACATGTTTACAATTTCACTTCAAAAAATGGCTAAAATTCCAGTTGAAATTTTTTCAAAGTCCCTTAAAAATTTTCCAATTTTTGTCCCAATTCTTCCCATTCCCATTGAAACTTTTCAAATCCCTCTCCAAATTGTTGAAATTCTGTTGAAGCTTTTAAAATTCTCTCTAGAATTTTCAAAATCCATGTCCACATGTTTACAATTTCACGTCAAAAAATGGCTAAAATTCCAGTTGAAATTTTTTCAAAGTCCCTTAAAAATTTTCCAATTTTTGTCCCAATTCTTCCCATTCCCATTGAAACTTTTCAAATCCCTCTCCAAATTGTTGAAATTCTGTTGAAGCTTTTAAAATTCTCCCTAGAATTTTCAAAATCCATGGCCACATGTTTACAATTTCACGTAAAAAAATGGCTAAAATTCCAGTTGAAATTTTTTCAAAGTCCCTTAAAAATTTTCCAATTTTTGTCCCAATTCTTCCCATTCCCATTGAAACTTTTCAAATCCCTCTCAAAACTGTTGAAATTCTCTTGAAGCTTTTAAAATTCTCTCTAGAATTTTCAAAATCCATGTCCACATGTTTACAATTTCACGTCAAAAAATGGCTAAAATTCCAGTTGAAATTTTTTCAAAGTCCCTTAAAAATTTTCCAATTTTTGTCCCAATTCTTCCCATTCCCATTGAAACTTTTCAAATCCCTCTCAAAATTGTTGAAATTCTCTTGAAGCTTTTAAAATTCTCTCTAGAATTTTCAAAATCCATGGCCACATGTTTACAATTTCATGACAAAAAATGGCTAAAATTCCAGTTGAAATTTTTTCAAAGTCCCTTAAAAATTTTCCAATTTTTGTCCCAATTCTTCCCATTCCCTTTGAAACTTTTCAAATCCCTCTCAAAATTGTTGAAATTCTCTTGAAGCTTTAAAAATTCTCTCTAGAATTTTCAAAATCCATGTCCACATGTTTACAATTTCACTTCAAAAAATGGCTAAAATTCCAGTTGAAATTTTTTCAAAGTCCCTTAAAAATTTTCCAATTTTTGTCCCAATTCTTCCCATTCCCATTGAAACTTTTCAAATCCCTCTCCAAATTGTTGAAATTCTGTTGAAGCTTTTAAAATTCTCTCTAGAATTTTCAAAATCCATGTCCACATGTTTACAATTTCACGTCAAAAAATGGCTAAAATTCCAGTTGAAATTTTTTCAAAGTCCCTTAAAAATTTTCCAATTTTTGTCCCAATTCTTCCCATTCCCATTGAAACTTTTCAAATCCCTCTCCAAATTGTTGAAATTCTGTTGAAGCTTTTAAAATTCTCCCTAGAATTTTCAAAATCCATGGCCACATGTTTACAATTTCACGTAAAAAAATGGCTAAAATTCCAGTTGAAATTTTTTCAAAGTCCCTTAAAAATTTTCCAATTTTTGTCCCAATTCTTCCCATTCCCATTGAAACTTTTCAAATCCCTCTCAAAACTGTTGAAATTCTCTTGAAGCTTTTAAAATTCTCTCTAGAATTTTCAAAATCCATGTCCACATGTTTACAATTTCACGTCAAAAAATGGCTAAAATTCCAGTTGAAATTTTTTCAAAGTCCCTTAAAAATTTTCCAATTTTTGTCCCAATTCTTCCCATTCCCATTGAAACTTTTCAAATCCCTCTCAAAATTGTTGAAATTCTCTTGAAGCTTTTAAAATTCTCTCTAGAATTTTCAAAATCCATGTCCACATGTTTACAATTTCACGTAACAAAATGGCTAAAATTCCAGTTGAAATTTTTTCAAAGTCCCTTAAAAATTTTCCAATTTTTGTCCCAATTCTTCCCATTCCCATTGAAACTTTTCAAATCCCTCTCCAAATTGTTGAAATTCTCTTGAAGCTTTTAAAATTCTCTCTAGAATTTTCAAAATCCATGTCCACATGTTTACAATTTCACGTCAAAAAATGGCTAAAATTCCAGTTGAAATTTTTTCAAAGTCCCTTAAAAATTTTCCAATTTTTGTCCCAATTCTTCCCATTCCCATTGAAACTTTTCAAATCCCTCTCAAAATTGTTGAAATTCTCTTGAAGCTTTTAAAATTCTCTCTAGAATTTTCAAAATCCATGGCCACATGTTTACAATTTCACGTCAAAAAATGGCTAAAATTCCAGTTGAAATTTTTTCAAAGTCCCTTAAAAATTTTCCAATTTTTGTCCCAATTCTTCCCATTCCCATTGAAACTTTTCAAATCCCTCTCCAAATTGTTGAAATTCTCTTGAAGCTTTTAAAATTCTCTCTAGAATTTTCAAAATCCATGTCCACATGTTTACAATTTCACGTCAAAAAATGGCTAAAATTCCAGTTGAAATTTTTTCAAAGTCCCTTAAAAATTTTCCAATTTTTGTCCCAATTCTTCCCATTCCCATTGAAACTTTTCAAATCCCTCTCAAAATTGTTGAAATTCTCTTGAAGCTTTTAAAATTCTCTCTAGAATTTTCAAAATCCATGTCCACATGTTTACAATTTCACGTCAAAAAATGGCTAAAATTCCAGTTGAAATTTTTTCAAAGTCCCTTAAAAATTTTCCAATTTTTGTCCCAATTCTTCCCATTCCCTTTGAAACTTTTCAAATCCCTCTCAAAATTGTTGAAATTCTCTTGAAGCTTTTAAAATTCTCTCTAGAATTTTCAAAATCCATGGCCACATGTTTACAATTTCACGTCAAAAAATGGCTAAAATTCCAGTTGAAATTTTTTCAAAGTCTCTTAAAAATTTTCCAATTTTTGTCCCAATTCTTCCCATTCCCATTGAAACTTGTCAAATCCCTCTCCAAATTGTTGAAATTCTCTTGAAGCTTTTAAAATTCTCTCTAGAATTTTCAAAATCCATGTCCACATATTTACAATTTCACGTCAAAAAATGGCTAAAATTCCAGTTGAAATTTTTTCAAAGTCCCTTCAAAATTTTCCAATTTTTGTCCCAATTCTTCCCATTCCCATTGAAACTTTTCAAATCCCTCTCAAAATTGTTGAAATTCTCTTGAAGCTTTTAAAATTCTCTCTAGAATTTTCAAAATCCATGTCCACATGTTTACAATTTCACGTCAAAAAATTGCTAAAATTCCAGTTGAAATTTTTTCAAAGTCCCTTAAAAGTTTTCCAATTTTTGTCCCAATTCTTCCCATTCCCATTGAAACTTTTCAAATCCCTCTCAAAAGTGTTGAAATTCTGTTGAAGCTTTTAAAATTCTCTCTAGAATTTTCAAAATCCATGTCCACATGTTTACAATTTCACTTCAAAAAATGGCTAAAATTCCAGTTGAAATTTTTTCAAAGTCCCTTAAAAGTTTTCCAATTTTTGTCCCAATTCTTCCCATTCCCATTGAAACTTTTCAAATCCCTCTCAAAATTGTTGAAATTCTCTTGAAGCTTCTAAAATTCTCTCTAGAATTTTCAAAATCCATGGACACATGTTTACAATTTCACGTCAAAAAATGGCTAAAATTCCAGTTGAAATTTTTTCAAAGTCCCTTAAAAATTTTCCAATTTTTGTCCCAATTCTTCCCATTCCCATTGAAACTTTTCAAATCCCTCTCAAAATTGTTGAAATTCTCTTGAAGCTTTTAAAATTCTCTCTAGAATTTTCAAAATCCATGGCCACATGTTTACAATTTCACGACAAAAAATGGCTAAAATTCCAGTTGAAATTTTTTCAAAGTCCCTTAAAAATTTTCCAATTTTTGTCCCAATTCTTCCCATTCCCATTGAAACTTTTCAAATCCCTCTCAAAATTGTTGAAATTCTCTTGAAGCTTTTAAAATTCTCTCTAGAATTTTCAAAATCCATGGCCACATGTTTACAATTTCACGTCAAAAAATGGCTAAAATTCCAGTTGAAATTTTTTCAAAGTCCCTTAAAAATTTTCCAATTTTTGTCCCAATTCTTCCCATTCCCTTTGAAACTTTTCAAATCCCTCTCAAAATTGTTGAAATTCTCTTGAAGCTTTTAAAATTCTCTCTAGAATTTTCAAAATCCATGTCCACATGTTTACAATTTCACTTCAAAAAATGGCTAAAATTCCAGTTGAAATTTTTTCAAAGTCCCTTAAAAATTTTCCAATTTTTGTCCCAATTCTTCCCATTCCCATTGAAACTTCTCAAATCCCTCTCAAAATTGTTGAAATTCTGTTGAAGCTTTTAAAATTCTCTCTAGAATTTTCAAAATCCATGTCCACATGTTTACAATTTCACGTCAAAAAATGGCTAAAATTCCAGTTGAAATTTTTTCAGTCCCTTAAAAATTTTCCAATTTTTGTCCCAATTCTTCCCATTCCCATTGAAACTTTTCAAATCCCTCTCCAAATTGTTGAAATTCTGTTGAAGCTTTTAAAATTCTCTCTAGAATTTTCAAAATCCACTTCAACATGTTTACAATTTCATGTCAAAAAATGGCTAAAATTCCAGTTGAAATTTTTTCAAAGTCCCTTAAAAATTTTCCAATTTTTGTCCCAATTCTTCCCATTCCCATTGAAACTTTTCAAATCCCTCTCAAAATTGTTGAAATTCTCTTGAAGCTTTTAAAATTCTCTCTAGAATTTTCAAAATCCATGGCCACATGTTTACAATTTCTTGACAAAAAATGGCTATAATTCCAGTTGAAATTTTTTCAAAGTCCCTTAAAAATTTTCCAATTTTTGTCCCAATTCTTCCCATTCCCTTTGAAACTTTTCAAATCCCTCTCAAAATTGTTGAAATTCTCTTGAAGCTTTTAAAATTCTCTCTAGAATTTTCAAAATCCATGTCCACATGTTTACAATTTCACGTCAAAAAATGGCTAAAATTCCAGTTGAAATTTTTTCAAAGTCCCTTAAAAATTTTCCAATTTTTGTCCCAATTCTTCCCATTCCCATTGAAACTTTTCAAATCCCTCTCCAAATTGTTGAAATTCTGTTGAAGCTTTTAAAATTCTCTCTAGAATTTTCAAAATCCATGTCCACATGTTTACAATTTCACGTCAAAAAATGGCTAAAATTCCAGTTGAAATTTTTTCAAAGTCCCTTAAAAATTTTCCAATTTTTGTCCCAATTCTTCCCATTCCCATTGAAACTTTTCAAATCCCTCTCAAAATTGTTGAAATTCTGTTGAAGCTTTTAAAATTCTCTCTAGAATTTTCAAAATCCACTTCAACATGTTTACAATTTCATGTCAAAAAATGGCTAAAATTCCAGTTGAAATTTTTTCAAAGTCCCTTAAAAATTTTCCAATTTTTGTCCCAATTCTTCCCATTCCCATTGAAACTTTTCAAATCCCTCTCAAAATTGTTGAAATTCTCTTGAAGCTTTTAAAATTCTCTCTAGAATTTTCAAAATCCATGGCCACATGTTTACAATTTCACGTCAAAAAATGGCTAAAATTCCAGTTGAAATTTTTTCAAAGTCCCTTAAAAATTTTCCAATTTTTGTCCCAATTCTTCCCATTCCCTTTGAAACTTTTCAAATCCCTCTCAAAATTGTAGAAATTCTCTTGAAGCTTTTAAAATTCTCTCTAGAATTTTCAAAATCCATGTCCACATGTTTACAATTTCACGTCAAAAAATGGCTAAAATTCCAGTTGAAATTTTTTCAAAGTCCCTTAAAAATTTTCCAATTTTTGTCCCAATTCTTCCCATTCCCATTGAAACTTTTCAAATCCCTCTCAAAATTGTTGAAATTCTGTTGAAGCTTTTAAAATTCTCTCTAGAATTTTCAAAATCCATGGCCACATGTTTACAATTTCACGTCAAAAAATGGCTAAAATTCCAGTTGAAATTTTTTCAAAGTCCCTTAAAAATTTTCCAATTTTTGTCCCAATTCTTCCCATTCCCATTGAAACTTTTCAAATCCCTCTCAAAATTGTTGAAATTCTCTTGAAGCTTTTAAAATTCTCTCTAGAATTTTCAAAATCCATGTCCACATGTTTACAATTTCACTTCAAAAAATGGCTAAAATTCCAGTTGAAATTTTTTCAAAGTCCCTTAAAAATTTTCCAATTTTTGTCCCAATTCTTCCCATTCCCATTGAAACTTTTCAAATCCCTCTCCAAATTGTTGAAATTCTCTTGAAGCTTTTAAAATTCTCTCTAGAATTTTCAAAATCCATGTCCACATGTTTACAATTTCACGTCAAAAAATGGCTAAAATTCCAGTTGAAATTTTTTCAAAGTCCCTTAAAAATTTTCCAATTTTTGTCCCAATTCTTCCCATTCCCATTGAAACTTTTCAAATCCCTCTCAAAATTGTTGAAATTCTGTTGAAGCTTTTAAAATTCTCTCTAGAATTTTCAAAATCCACTTCAACATGTTTACAATTTCATGTCAAAAAATGGCTAAAATTCCAGTTGAAATTTTTTCAAAGTCCCTTAAAAATTTTCCAATTTTTGTCCCAATTCTTCCCATTCCCATTGAAACTTTTCAAATCCCTCTCCAAATTGTTGAAATTCTGTTGAAGCTTTTAAAATTCTCCCTAGAATTTTCAAAATCCATGGCCACATGTTTACAATTTCACGTAAAAAAATGGCTAAAATTCCAGTTGAAATTTTTTCAAAGTCCCTTAAAAATTTTCCAATTTTTGTCCCAATTCTTCCCATTCCCATTGAAACTTTTCAAATCCCTCTCAAAATTGTTGAAATTCTCTTGAAGCTTTTAAAATTCTCTCTAGAATTTTCAAAATCCATGTCCACATGTTTACAATTTCACGTCAAAAAATGGCTAAAATTCCAGTTGAAATTTTTTCAAAGTCCCTTAAAAATTTTCCAATTTTTGTCCCAATTCTTCCCATTCCCATTGAAACTTTTCAAATCCCTCTCAAAATTGTTGAAATTCTCTTGAAGCTTTTAAAATTCTCTCTAGAATTTTCAAAATCCATGTCCACATGTTTACAATTTCACGTCAAAAAATGGCTAAAATTCCAGTTGAAATTTTTTCAAAGTCCCTTAAAAATTTTCCAATTTTTGTCCCAATTCTTCCCATTCCCATTGAAACTTTTCAAATCCCTCTCAAAATTGTTGAAATTCTCTTGAAGCTTTTAAAATTCTCTCTAGAATTTTCAAAATCCATGTCCACATGTTTACAATTTCACGTCAAAAAATTGCTAAAATTCCAGTTGAAATTTTTTCAAAGTCCCTTAAAAGTTTTCCAATTTTTGTCCCAATTCTTCCCATTCCCATTGAAACTTTTCAAATCCCTCTCAAAAGTGTTGAAATTCTGTTGAAGCTTTTAAAATTCTCTCTAGAATTTTCAAAATCCATGTCCACATGTTTACAATTTCACTTCAAAAAATGGCTAAAATTCCAGTTGAAATTTTTTCAAAGTCCCTTAAAAATTTTCCAATTTTTGTCCCAATTCTTCCCATTCCCATTGAAACTTTTCAAATCCCTCTCAAAATTGTTGAAATTCTCTTGAAGCTTTTAAAATTCTCTCTAGAATTTTCAAAATCCATGGCCACATGTTTACAATTTCATGACAAAAAATGGCTAAAATTCCAGTTGAAATTTTTTCAAAGTCCCTTAAAAATTTTCCAATTTTTGTCCCAATTCTTCCCATTCCCTTTGAAACTTTTCAAATCCCTCTCAAAATTGTTGAAATTCTCTTGAAGCTTTAAAAATTCTCTCTAGAATTTTCAAAATCCATGTCCACATGTTTACAATTTCACATCAAAAAATGGCTAAAATTCCAGTTGAAATTTTTTCAAAGTCCCTTAAAAATTTTCCAATTTTTGTCCCAATTCTTCCCATTCCCATTGAAACTTTTCAAATCCCTCTCCAAATTGTTGAAATTCTCTTGAAGCTTTTAAAATTCTCTCTAGAATTTTCAAAATCCATGGCCACATGTTTACAATTTCACGTCAAAAAATGGCTAAAATTCCAGTTGAAATTTTTTCAAAGTCCCTTAAAAATTTTCCAATTTTTGTCCCAATTCTTCCCATTCCCATTGAAACTTTTCAAATCCCTCTCCAAATTGTTGAAATTCTGTTGAAGCTTTTAAAATTCTCCCTAGAATTTTCAAAATCCATGGCCACATGTTTACAATTTCACGTAAAAAAATGGCTAAAATTCCAGTTGAAATTTTTTCAAAGTCCCTTAAAAATTTTCCAATTTTTGTCCCAATTCTTCCCATTCCCATTGAAACTTTTCAAATCCCTCTCAAAATTGTTGAAATTCTCTTGAAGCTTTTAAAATTCTCTCTAGAATTTTCAAAATCCATGGCCACATGTTTACAATTTCACGTCAAAAAATGGCTAAAATTCCAGTTGAAATTTTTTCAAAGTCCCTTAAAAAATTTCCAATTTTTGTCCCAATTCTTCCCATTCCCATTGAAACTTTTCAAATCCCTCTCAAAATTGTTGAAATTCTCTTGAAGCTTTTAAAATTCTCTCTAGAATTTTCAAAATCCATGTCCACATGTTTACAATTTCACGTCAAAAAATGGCTAAAATTCCAGTTGAAATTTTTTCAAAGTCCCTTAAAAATTTTCCAATTTTTGTCCCAATTCTTCCCATTCCCATTGAAACTTTTCAAATCCCTCTCAAAATTGTTGAAATTCTCTTGAAGCTTTTAAAATTCTCTCTAGAATTTTCAAAATCCATGTCCACATGTTTACAATTTCACGTCAAAAAATGGCTAAAATTCCAGTTGAAATTTTTTCAAAGTCCCTTAAAAATTTTCCAATTTTTGTCCCAATTCTTCCCATTCCCATTGAAACTTTTCAAATCCCTCTCAAAATTGTAGAAATTCTCTTGAAGCTTTTAAAATTCTCTCTAGAATTTTCAAAATCCATGTCCACATGTTTACAATTTCACGTCAAAAAATGGCTAAAATTCCAGTTGAAATTTTTTCAAAGTCTCTTAAAAATTTTCCAATTTTTGTCCCAATTCTTCCCATTCCCATTGAAACTTGTCAAATCCCTCTCCAAATTGTTGAAATTCTCTTGAAGCTTTTAAAATTCTCTCTAGAATTTTCAAAATCCATGTCCACATGTTTACAATTTCACGTCAAAAAATGGCTAAAATTCCAGTTGAAATTTTTTCAAAGTCCCTTCAAAATTTTCCAATTTTTGTCCCAATTCTTCCCATTCCCATTGAAACTTTTCAAATCCCTCTCAAAATTGTTGAAATTCTCTTGAAGCTTTTAAAATTCTCTCTAGAATTTTCAAAATCCATGGCCACATGTTTACAATTTCACATAAAAAAATTGCTAAAATTCCAGTTGAAATTTTTTCAAAGTCCCTGAAAAGTTTTCCAATTTTTGTCCCAATTCTTCCCATTCCCATTGAAACTTTTCAAATCCCTCTCAAAAGTGTTGAAATTCTGTTGAAGCTTTTAAAATTCTCTCTAGAATTTTCAAAATCCATGTCCACATGTTTACAATTTCACTTCAAAAAATGGCTAAAATTCCAGTTGAAATTTTTTCAAAGTCCCTTAAAAATTTTCCAATTTTTGTCCCAATTCTTCCCATTCCCATTGAAACTTTTCAAATCCCTCTCAAAATTGTTGAAATTCTCTTGAAGCTTTTAAAATTCTCTCTAGAATTTTCAAAATCCATGGCCACATGTTTACAATTTCATGACAAAAAATGGCTAAAATTCCAGTTGAAATTTTTTCAAAGTCCCTTAAAAATTTTCCAATTTTTGTCCCAATTCTTCCCATTCCCTTTGAAACTTTTCAAATCCCTCTCAAAATTGTTGAAATTCTCTTGAAGCTTTAAAAATTCTCTCTAGAATTTTCAAAATCCATGTCCACATGTTTACAATTTCACATCAAAAAATGGCTAAAATTCCAGTTGAAATTTTTTCAAAGTCCCTTAAAAATTTTCCAATTTTTGTCCCAATTCTTCCCATTCCCATTGAAACTTTTCAAATCCCTCTCCAAATTGTTGAAATTCTCTTGAAGCTTTTAAAATTCTCTCTAGAATTTTCAAAATCCATGGCCACATGTTTACAATTTCACGTCAAAAAATGGCTAAAATTCCAGTTGAAATTTTTTCAAAGTCCCTTAAAAATTTTCCAATTTTTGTCCCAATTCTTCCCATTCCCATTGAAACTTTTCAAATCCCTCTCCAAATTGTTGAAATTCTGTTGAAGCTTTTAAAATTCTCCCTAGAATTTTCAAAATCCATGGCCACATGTTTACAATTTCACGTAAAAAAATGGCTAAAATTCCAGTTGAAATTTTTTCAAAGTCCCTTAAAAATTTTCCAATTTTTGTCCCAATTCTTCCCATTCCCATTGAAACTTTTCAAATCCCTCTCAAAATTGTTGAAATTCTCTTGAAGCTTTTAAAATTCTCTCTAGAATTTTCAAAATCCATGTCCACATGTTTACAATTTCACGTCAAAAAATGGCTAAAATTCCAGTTGAAATTTTTTCAAAGTCCCTTAAAAAATTTCCAATTTTTGTCCCAATTCTTCCCATTCCCATTGAAACTTTTCAAATCCCTCTCAAAATTGTTGAAATTCTCTTGAAGCTTTTAAAATTCTCTCTAGAATTTTCAAAATCCATGTCCACATGTTTACAATTTCACGTCAAAAAATGGCTAAAATTCCAGTTGAAATTTTTTCAAAGTCCCTTAAAAATTTTCCAATTTTTGTCCCAATTCTTCCCATTCCCATTGAAACTTTTCAAATCCCTCTCAAAATTGTTGAAATTCTCTTGAAGCTTTTAAAATTCTCTCTAGAATTTTCAAAATCCATGGCCACATGTTTACAATTTCACGTCAAAAAATGGCTAAAATTCCAGTTGAAATTTTTTCAAAGTCTCTTAAAAATTTTCCAATTTTTGTCCCAATTCTTCCCATTCCCATTGAAACTTGTCAAATCCCTCTCCAAATTGTTGAAATTCTCTTGAAGCTTTTAAAATTCTCTCTAGAATTTTCAAAATCCATGTCCACATGTTTACAATTTCACGTCAAAAAATGGCTAAAATTCCAGTTGAAATTTTTTCAAAGTCCCTTCAAAATTTTCCAATTTTTGTCCCAATTCTTCCCATTCCCATTGAAACTTTTCAAATCCCTCTCAAAATTGTTGAAATTCTCTTGAAGCTTTTAAAATTCTCTCTAGAATTTTCAAAATCCATGGCCACATGTTTACAATTTCACATAAAAAAATTGCTAAAATTCCAGTTGAAATTTTTTCAAAGTCCCTGAAAAGTTTTCCAATTTTTGTCCCAATTCTTCCCATTCCCATTGAAACTTTTCAAATCCCTCTCAAAAGTGTTGAAATTCTCTTGAAGCTTTTAAAATTCTCTCTAGAATTTTCAAAATCCATGGCCACATGTTTACAATTTCACGTCAAAAAATGGCTAAAATTCCAGTTGAAATTTTTTCAAAGTCTCTTAAAAATTTTCCAATTTTTGTCCCAATTCTTCCCATTCCCATTGAAACTTTTCAAATCCCTCTCAAAATTGTTGAAATTCTCTTGAAGCTTTTAAAATTCTCTCTAGAATTTTCAAAATCCATGTCCACATGTTTACAATTTCACGTCAAAAAATGGCTAAAATTCCAGTTGAAATTTTTTCAAAGTCCCTTAAAAATTTTCCAATTTTTGTCCCAATTCTTCCCATTCCCATTGAAACTTTTCAAATCCCTCTCCAAATTGTTGAAATTCTCTTGAAGCTTTTAAAATTCTCTCTAGAATTTTCAAAATCCATGTCCACATGTTTACAATTTCACGTCAAAAAATGGCTAAAATTCCAGTTGAAATTTTTTCAAAGTCCCTTAAAAGTTTTCCAATTTTTGTCCCAATTCTTCCCATTCCCATTGAAACTTTTCAAATCCCTCTCAAAAGTGTTGAAATTCTGTTGAAGCTTTTAAAATTCTCTCTAGAATTTTCAAAATCCATGTCCACATGTTTACAATTTCACTTCAAAAAATGGCTAAAATTCCAGTTGAAATTTTTTCAAAGTCCCTTAAAAATTTTCCAATTTTTGTCCCAATTCTTCCCATTCCCATTGAAACTTTTCAAATCCCTCTCAAAATTGTTGAAATTCTCTTGAAGCTTTTAAAATTCTCTCTAGAATTTTCAAAATCCATGGCCACATGTTTACAATTTCACGTAAAAAAATGGCTAAAATTCCAGTTGAAATTTTTTCAAAGTCCCTTAAAAATTTTCCAATTTTTGTCCCAATTCTTCCCATTCCCTTTGAAACTTTTCAAATCCCTCTCAAAATTGTTGAAATTCTCTTGAAGCTTTTAAAATTCTCTCTAGAATTTTCAAAATCCATGTCCACATGTTTACAATTTCACGTCAAAAAATTGCTAAAATTCCATTTGAAATTTTTTCAAAGTCCCTTAAAAATTTTCCAATTTTTGTCCCAATTCTTCCCATTCCCATTGAAACTTTTCAAATCCCTCTCAACATTGTTGAAATTCTCTTGAAGCTTTTAAAATTCTCTCTAGAATTTTCAAAATCCATGTCCACATGTTTACAATTTCACGTCAAAAAATGGCTAAAATTCCAGTTGAAATTTTTTCAAAGTCCCTTAAAAATTTTCCAATTTTTGTCCCAATTCTTCCCATTCCCACTGAAACTTTTCAAATCCCTCTCAAAATTGTTGAAATTCTCTTGAAGCTTTTAAAATTCTCTCTAGAATTTTCAAAATCCATGTCCACATGTTTACAATTTCACGTCAAAAAATGGCTAAAATTCCAGTTGAAATTTTTTCAAAGTCCCTTAAAAATTTTCCAATTTTTGTCCCAATTCTTCCCATTCCCATTGAAACTTTTCAAATCCCTCTCAAAATTGTTGAAATTCTCTTGAAGCTTTTAAAATTCTCTCTAGAATTTTCAAAATCCATGTCCACATGTTTACAATTTCACGTCAAAAAATGGCTAAAATTCCAGTTGAAATTTTTTCAAAGTCCCTTAAAAATTTTCCAATTTTTGTCCCAATTCTTCCCATTCCCATTGAAACTTTTCAAATCCCTCTCAAAATTGTAGAAATTCTGTTGAAGCTTTTAAAATTCTCTCTAGAATTTTCAAAATCCATGTCCACATGTTTACAATTTCACGTCAAAAAATGGCTAAAATTCCAGTTGAAATTTTTTCAAAGTCTCTTAAAAATTTTCCAATTTTTGTCCCAATTCTTCCCATTCCCATTGAAACTTGTCAAATCCCTCTCCAAATTGTTGAAATTCTCTTGAAGCTTTTAAAATTCTCTCTAGAATTTTCAAAATCCATGTCCACATGTTTACAATTTCACGTCAAAAAATGGCTAAAATTCCAGTTGAAATTTTTTCAAAGTCCCTTCAAAATTTTCCAATTTTTGTCCCAATTCTTCCCATTCCCATTGAAACTTTTCAAATCCCTCTCAAAATTGTTGAAATTCTCTTGAAGCTTTTAAAATTCTCTCTAGAATTTTCAAAATCCATGGCCACATGTTTACAATTTCACATAAAAAAATTGCTAAAATTCCAGTTGAAATTTTTTCAAAGTCCCTTAAAAATTTTCCAATTTTTGTCCCAATTCTTCCCATTCCCATTGAAACTTTTCAAATCCCTCTCAAAAGTGTTGAAATTCTGTTGAAGCTTTTAAAATTCTCTCTAGAATTTTCAAAATCCATGTCCACATGTTTACAATTTCACGTCAAAAAATGGCTAAAATTCCAGTTGAAATTTTTTCAAAGTCCCTTAAAAATTTTCCAATTTTTGTCCCAATTCTTCCCATTCCCATTGAAACTTTTCAAATCCCTCTCAAAATTGTTGAAATTCTCTTGAAGCTTTTAAAATTCTCTCTAGAATTTTCAAAATCCATGGCCACATGTTTACAATTTCACGTCAAAAAATGGCTAAAATTCCAGTTGAAATTTTTTCAAAGTCCCTTAAAAATTTTCCAATTTTTGTCCCAATTCTTCCCATTCCCATTGAAACTTTTCAAATCCCTCTCAAAATTGTAGAAATTCTGTTGAAGCTTTTAAAATTCTCTCTAGAATTTTCAAAATCCATGTCCACATGTTTACAATTTCACGTAACAAAATGGCTAAAATTCCAGTTGAAATTTTTTCAAAGTCCCTTAAAAATTTTCCAATTTTTGTCCCAATTCTTCCCATTCCCATTGAAACTTTTCAAATCCCTCTCAAAATTGTTGAAATTCTCTTGAAGCTTTTAAAATTCTCTCTAGAATTTTCAAAATCCATGTCCACGTTTACAATTTCACGTCTAAAAATGGCTAAAATTCCAGTTGAAATTTTTTCAAAGTCCCTTAAAAATTTTCCAATTTTTGTCCCAATTCTTCCCATTCCCATTGAAACTTTTCAAATCCCTCTCAAAATTGTTGAAATTCTCTTGAAGCTTTTAAAATTCTCTCTAGAATTTTCAAAATCCATGGCCACATGTTTACAATTTCACGTCAAAAAATGGCTAAAATTCCAGTTGAAATTTTTTCAAAGTCTCTTAAAAATTTTCCAATTTTTGTCCCAATTCTTCCCATTCCCATTGAAACTTGTCAAATCCCTCTCCAAATTGTTGAAATTCTCTTGAAGCTTTTAAAATTCTCTCTAGAATTTTCAAAATCCATGTCCACATGTTTACAATTTCACGTCAAAAAATGGCTAAAATTCCAGTTGAAATTTTTTCAAAGTCCCTTAAAAATTTTCCAATTTTTGTCCCAATTCTTCCCATTCCCATTGAAACTTTTCAAATCCCTCTCAAAATTGTTGAAATTCTCTTGAAGCTTTTAAAATTCTCTCTAGAATTTTCAAAATCCATGTCCACATGTTTACAATTTCACGTCAAAAAATGGCTAAAATTCCAGTTGAAATTTTTTCAAAGTCCCTTAAAAATTTTCCAATTTTTGTCCCAATTCTTCCCATTCCCATTGAAACTTTTCAAATCCCTCTCAAAATTGTAGAAATTCTGTTGAAGCTTTTAAAATTCTCTCTAGAATTTTCAAAATCCATGTCCACATGTTTACAATTTCACGTCAAAAAATGGCTAAAATTCCAGTTGAAATTTTTTCAAAGTCTCTTAAAAATTTTCCAATTTTTGTCCCAATTCTTCCCATTCCCATTGAAACTTGTCAAATCCCTCTCCAAATTGTTGAAATTCTCTTGAAGCTTTTAAAATTCTCTCTAGAATTTTCAAAATCCATGTCCACATGTTTACAATTTCACGTCAAAAAATGGCTAAAATTCCAGTTGAAATTTTTTCAAAGTCCCTTCAAAATTTTCCAATTTTTGTCCCAATTCTTCCCATTCCCATTGAAACTTTTCAAATCCCTCTCAAAATTGTTGAAATTCTCTTGAAGCTTTTAAAATTCTCTCTAGAATTTTCAAAATCCATGGCCACATGTTTACAATTTCACATAAAAAAATTGCTAAAATTCCAGTTGAAATTTTTTCAAAGTCCCTTAAAAATTTTCCAATTTTTGTCCCAATTCTTCCCATTCCCATTGAAACTTT